>NW_026571095.1:26841189-26881189 GCF_026225935.1 Boleophthalmus pectinirostris
GTCAAACTCAAGCACCTGTCTGGGTCCCTTTTGTGGTACAACACAACAAAGCGGTCGAGATGGATGTAGACGAAGCCATACGTTCTGTGTTGGCAGCGATTCCCGAGATCAAAGATTTAAAACTGGAATAAAGAGAATGTTTGGTGAATTTTATCAAGGGGAAAGACGTTATTGCCCTTCTTCCTACTGGATTTGGTGCATTACATACGTCACGACCAAATAGCAGCAAACAAACAACACGAGCAAACAAATCCTAATGCTGCGAGGTCAGACAGTTTCCACGAATCAGGCTGCTAATATTCTATATCAGTCTCAGTATCGGCACATCCCAACTATCTAAAAATATTTTGTCTTGTACTAATCTGGAGTAAGTTCATGAGTCTGTTCAGTCCTGCATTAGTCTTTCTTATTGTTGGTTTAGTTTTAATAGACAGAGAACTCATAATTTAAGAGGGTAGGGGAAATTCAAATTGCCCAATGTTTGAACTGCCTGTAAAAGATTGTCTGTGTCTTTCTACATGTGGTGTAAAACTCAACAGTCTGGATATACATTTAAAGCAATGCCAAAATATCCATAAATTCAAGTTGTTATATAAACATATGTTCTGGACACAGTATATTTATAGAGCGAGAGGGTCTTAATATTAGAACAGTACTGCCTTCTGTAGTGCTGGTTTATTCTTGTTGTTTCCTTAACATTGCTGGTATCTTTCTCATTTCCTCACTATTGTTGGTGCTTTTGTATTATTGCAATATGATGATAGTGAGGCAGTGGTGGATGAAGTGCTCGATTTTGTTACTTAAGTAGAAGTACAGACACAGAAACAAAAGATTACTCAAGTAAAAAGTAAAGGCCTCACATGAAAAAATCTACTTAAGTAAAAGCATTGAAGGAGCTGTTTAAAAATGTACTTTAAGAGTAAAAACTAAAAGTGTTTTGCAGAGATTTTTAGAAAATTAAATCAACAAATGTGTTAATTTTGGAAAAGAAAAAATATTTTAAGCTTGTGGGTAAAAATGACAACATATTTTATGGGAAGTGCCTTTCGTTTAAACGGTGTTTTTGAGGCTAAAAATGCAAAAATCCAAACCCATTCTCCAGAGTGGAAAAGTTGAATATGTTCCGCCGTAGTGTTTCCATCTACACTGCCCAAGACGCAAAACTCTGGTCAGATCTGCTCACGTCATGTACACGTTTACGTCCCGTACACGTTTACGTCCCTTACACGTTTACGTCCCATACACGTTTACGTCACATACATACAGAACACTGAAACAAACATGTCAGCTGGCATGCATACCCAGTCGAATTCCACACACTTTTGCGTCACTGTATGCACACAGCTTTCCTCCCGAAAACGCTCCTCTAAACACGGAATAAAAACTGAAGACGAGACACCACTTTTGCGTCTTCTGTTCAGACCGTCATCATAAAAACGTAGCCTAAGTGATTCAATTGATTTCTTCATTTTTGTAGCTGTATTTGTGTATTTGGTTTGCTCATAGCTGCGCCGTTAACTCAAATTAAGTTAAAATCTACTTAAGTAAAAGCACTGAAGTAGCTGTTTTAAAATAGTCTCAGTCATTTCAGCACGTCTCAAACTTTAAAGAAAAGTACTTTTTACTTTTCAGTCCAGACCTAAAATGTAGTGGAGTATAAAGTACAGATACCTGCTCTCAGATAAAGTAAAAGTATTCACTGAAAAATTTACTCAAGTAAAGTACAGATACCTAAAAATTATACTTTTACTTTTACACGTTGTTACATTCCACCACTGTAGGTTACCAAGATTTGTCAATAGCACTATGTTCTAAAAAAAAATGTGCAAAAAAAAAAACTCATTATGTTAAAGGTGCACTGTGTAACTTTTTGGCTGGGGGTCCGTCACCTGCTTGTTTCTATGGAGATGCCATTTCTCTGCCTGAAATGTTCCACAATATGACATTAAACAGCTTTATCTTACATTTATTCAATTATAGATGGTTATATAACTCAAAAACACCTTGAAAAACAGACATTCTGACTGTGAGCGGGGTCGCCTCTCCACAGATCTGACCTGTAACTTGGTCAGGTTTGGTCTCTATGAAGATAGAAAGGTTTAATACCATACCGTGACACTTCCTGACTCCTTTTTCGGCAATTTTTTTCTGGTTTCTGTTTATCAGACCGCACTGATGTCTATATGGATGTTTTTATATTCCATTGTAAAAGAAATACGTAAAAATAAAATATATATTGGTCCCTAGCCTTGGTTCAGTCTGTACATTTCCCATTGACAAAGTGGAATTATATTAAAATTGTCTGTGTCTCTATAAAGGAATTCGTGAGGAAGAATTGGCTCTTTGGTTTTGTAGGCTGTGTTTACACTCGCAGATATTGGCCATTAAGCTTTGTAACTGTGAAATGGCTGATAAAAATGAATCATCTTTGAGTACTACAATAGCACACCTAACTTTTCTGCTGCTTGTTTCCATGGAGATGTCATCGCTTTGGCTGAAATGGCTTTTATCTCATCTATCAAGTGACTCTATTAGGAGAAGCTACAGGACTGATCTGTGGAGAGGCGACCGTCTTCACATTAAGAATATATGTTTTTTTATGCACGTGTTTTTTAACAGTAAGAACATCTGCAACTTTTGGGTTGTCAGTAGTAACGAAAATCAGATGCGAATTGAAGTTAATCGATCTAAAACTCGTACAGACACTGGATACTCATTTGAAAGTCACATTCACAGGACAGAAATGAACCTTTCCTGAATAGCTTTAGAAAGATTACACATATACAAGACCACATGGGAATATAAAAGGAAGTAGTATTATTTAAAGATCTTATGTTACGCAAAATGGACAATTGTGAGATTTAAAGGGACAGTTCGGAGTTTTGGACATAAGACTTCATTTCCTAGTGAGCCAGAGTGTTGGAGACGTCTGGAGACACTTTGCAGAGGTCGCTGGTGCTAGACTAGTACATGTCAATGGCCATAGTTATCCTGCCGCTAAAAACAGTCTTACCCACTCCACAAAACACCCACAACAAATCTATTATTATGCCAGACTGTCGATGTAAATGTCTGTGTTGTCTGTGTGTAACAATGTAACAATCATCCAATATTTTCACGGTACGATATTTATTGCAATATTTTATGACCTTTGGTTCTGTCATAATTGAAAGAACTAAGATTTTAAAAGAGCTTTCTTCAACCTGCTTGTGCTGAAATGGAGCAAGGCATCATGGTCTATGTAGTTCCCTCTGCTTTTTTTAGGTAACGCTGCACCATCAATGAATTTAAGCAAAGACACAATTCGGAAATTCGATATATTATGACGGCCCACGATATTGAGGCTTTTTTGATGATACGATATCACAGTATTTCACTTATCGTTGCATCCCTGTAAAATAGATCTGAAAATAGCGTAATATGAACCTTTAAACATTGAAAATCACATTCTGTTGTCTAAATAAAAAGTGCTGTTATTATCATCGCGCTGTCAGAAACGACATTAGTGTTAAGTCTATTCATAGTATCGAAATCGAGTTTGAAATGTTAGTATCGTGACAACAACGGTGCGTAGTATAGCTTTAAGAAAACCCTCCCCCCTCTCTAATATTGAGACAAAGACTGGCTGTATATAGTGATTTATAAGAGCTCCATTTTTCAGCGTAAGGTTTTGTCGTGTCTGGAAACAATAGAAGAGAGGCACGATTTAGAAGAGGAGTGAGCGAGTTTGCTTGTCTTCTCCTCTCTCCCACTGCTCCTGCCTTATATTACACTGCACCCCTTCACACTGCAATTTACAGAGCCGATATTTAGGCTGAGTTCTTCTCTCAGACGGGAAACACTCTCTTCTACCTTGTGATGTAATGTGGTAATACAGGAAGTGCTCCACTGTGTTTTTAAACTCCATGCACCTTCCCTAGGATTATTTGGATACTTTCAGCTCTGGAATTGCCGAGCTCTATTTAATTTAAGTTAAGAGGTACAGTAAAATTATAACTACATGACATCACAAGGTGGAACAGAGCATTTTGAGCTTTGGAGAAGTAAACAGACGAATAATAAAGGTTACTCAAACATTTGTGAATGAACTCCAGGTATGTTTTGGAAGAGGCAACGTCTTATGAATAAATTGTAATCTATTTATCTATCGATTTTAGTACACTGTCTTGGGAAAAAAAAAAAAAAAAAAAAAAGCATATTTATTGTGATCTTAGCCAAGCATTATGGATGAATGTAATTAATTATTTATGGAACAAAGCCACTCTGCACTGGAGCACTGTAACACTTTATTCTGTAATTGTGTTTTTATACGTGTTTATTGTACAAAATGTGGATGAATGAAATGTTAAACGTGGGACCTGCAAAACAAATTTACCTTCAGGTACAAATAAAGCAACCTAACCTAACGTTCTAACATGGCTTAAAGCTCACGAGAGTCAATTTTGTTTAATTTGGGTCCTTTAAGTCGCTCTTTAAGTAGCTTCTCTACAGTTTAGGTGCAAACTCAAAATAAACTTCATTCTAAGACTCCAAGAAGTTCACTAACTTGCTGTGTTCACACTAGTGTTGTCACGATACTAAAATTTCAACCTTGATTTCGATACTAAGGAATAGACTTGATACTCAATACCATTTCCGATACCACGATGAGAACAAAAGCAACAGAATGTGATATACAACATTAAATAATAGTCCTTTGCTTTTCTCTATTGAGATGGTATCGCTTTGTCTTGAATGTTTCACAGTATAGCATTAAATCTTTCTATCTCCATGGAGACGAAACCAGACCAAGTTACAGGTCAGGTCTGTGGAGAGGCAACACCGTTTGCAGTCAGAATGTTGTTTTTCTAGGTATTTTTGAGCTATAAAACCACCTGTAATTGAATAAATGTAAGATAGATCTGTTTAATGTCACACTGTGGAACATTCCAGCCAGAGCAATTGCATATCCATGGAAACAGCCACCAGAAAAGTTACACAATGCATCTTTAATAATCAAAACAGTAAATATGTCAAATGTGTTGCATAAACGAGTTTCTTTCCTCTAAACAAACAACAAAACTGAAGCTCTGTAACAAAAAATTTTTGTAAAATATACAAAAAAAAATGCTCGTGGTGATATATCGATACAGCAGCCCACGATATCGATACTGTATCATCACATTAAATGATACGATATATCGATATTTCAATTTTTTGCACATCCCTACTCTGGTCATAGTGGCGAATTGCTCTTCTGTGTTTTGAAACTGATGTCAGTCCCAAAATCTTGATCAAATTACGTCTTTACTTTGATTTCGACTTTATTCTGGTAAAATTTCAGCTTCGTTCTCGTAAATGTATAAGCGTACTCCGTTGTAGAATAGCATGTGTCAAAGCTGGACTCAAATTCCCAGAGAGGAGACGTGTAGCGCGGCTGACAGCAGAGAACAAGTCGTCATGCTGCGTATCTGAGCGTATGTGTGTGTTTGTGTGTGTGTGTGTGTGTGTGTGTGTTTGTGTGTGTTTGTGTGTGTGAGAGGAGCAGAGCCAGGGCTGGATCAGGCTAAAGCAGCGTAATATGTGCAGACAGGCCCCCAGCAGGCATGTTCACCGGGCCTCTCTCTTCTCCCTCCTCCTCGTAGTCAACCATCACACAGAGAAAAGCATCAATAAAGGAAAAAATATGTTAAAAGGCCCATTTTCTGATCCATGTTTCCTCATCACAAACAGACCTGGAGTTGTGTTTTGTTTCAATCACACAAACCCTGCATTTTTTTGACTTCCTACATTCGATATCAACCAATACCAGTGTAAGGATTGAGAGTGTTTTGTTTTTTTCGGTCAAAATGCTTCTAATTTATTACAAAATTGATCCAGTTGTGTCATATAACTGTTATTTATCCTGCAAGTAACTACAGAACAACTTTGTATGAATAAAAGTTCAAACATTATGAGATCTCAGGAAATAATAAATAAATAAATTAACTAGAAAAGCACTCAGAGAGCGCAGACCTCCGCCAAGGACTACCCCCATTTTTAATATAAATTGCGATAAAATCAGTCTTCTGGATCAGATCCGGATCAGCCTTTGGAATATGAAAGAGGATCCCATTGTCCATCCCTGAGTCAAATTTCATGGGGTTTGGTCAATAATTAACCGAGATATTGAGAAACAACATTTTTGGCCCCATTTACCACAATGTTAACTAAAATTTCAAAGTGATCCAGAATCCAGGATTTCTTCCGGATCACCCCCAAAATGAAATCAGTTCTTCCTTTTCACATTTCCAACAAATCCTGAAAATTTCATCAAAATCGGTCCATAACTTTTTGAGTTATGTTGCTAACAGACAAACAAACAAACAAACAAAAAGACAAACGTCGGCAAAAACATAACCTCCTTGGCAGAGGTAATAAAATTATAATATCCAGGTCATTTTCATTCTTTGATTAGTGTCGATATGTAGTACCAATATTAGTATCGCTGCTTCCTTAAAATGGGTGTGTTTCATAAGTGAAATATATCGTATCGAACTGAAAGTGCACTGTATCGAGGTATGTATCATATCAGCAACTTCTTCATGGCACCCAGTCCTAGACCAGAATATAAAATAATGGTGCTTATTTGAGTTAAAATAAGTGTTTAAGAAAAAATAACCCCCTAAAACTGAAAACTGCAAAAACAAATATGCCAAGATTCCACAAGGTCCTTTTTTTTATTTTTTTTATTGAAGTGTAAGAGGTCGGCAGTTTATATAGCAACATTTAAGATCACAAAAAACCCTAATTACACAAATAATAATTTAACTGTAAAATAAAAAAAATAATACATATTTCCTTCTTTTCATTCATAAATAAAACAACTCAACACAAACTCATCTTTGCTTTAACTCTGTTATCCAGACCAGAACCATAACCTTGAGCTCCTTTAGCAGAAGAAGCTCAGGATGTTCCTTATTTTAATAGATCCATGTTCCTCACCAGCGTCAGGAGCTCTGAGGTTTAATCCCACAATCCACTGCAGATCAAACCCAACGTTTCCAAAACACTATTGTACAAGTGACACTGCAGCAGATTCATTTAATTAAAATCTTCTGCATAAATAAACTTTACATGACTAAACTTTACAATATATAAAGCATAACGACTCTAGAGCCACATCAGCCATTTTTGACATAATAATGTGTTTTAATGCAGTTTTGCGCATGGTGTGTTTACATTTTACAGAAACAAAACTAAGCGCATGGCTCATTTGCATAAACAGCGCACTTCTCATGCAGCTCAGCTCGTTTAGCTTCTTTGGGTTAAAGGACGTGACTCGGTGGAATATGAGGATGTGCTGCTGATGTTCTTGTCTGTAAATGGTGGAAAAGGTTTGTGGTGCTTGAAGGTTTTCACTGGCACCAACTTTCTTCGTTCACGGCGATAGTGACGAGTGAAGGAGACACGAGCGAACAAAATCAGGGAGGCGGGGGCGACGAGAGAGAAGGTAAACAAGCGAAGCGGCGAAATCAAAATGGAATATAAGCATTATATCGATATATACGATATGTCAGAATTCATATCGAGTTTAAAAACTATCTCGATATATTTAAAATATCGAGATATTGCCCACCCCTACTGCGTACAATGGATCTTTATATTGGTCGTCATTGAAATAGTAACAACTGTTGAATCATTTCCCAGTTAAAGACCCCTCGGTGTGTAGCTGAGCGCTGCTGAACACTGCTCCCATCCTCTGCCAAATATACTGTAGGTGTAGGAGACTTGGCACAATTTTCACCAAATCCGTTCCCTTGGCTTTGAGCTTTCTAGCCTTGTTTGTTTACAGCCTTGTGGAGCCGTGTGCAACCAGGTGGTGGCAGCTCATGTTTACACAGTCTACCTGTCACATCCACCGATACAGAGTGGACGCAGCGCAGAGTCTGTACTGGGGGAACAGCCTGGACAGTGCGCTGTGGTAGAGTCGGGATCAGATAAAAAACAGTTTGAGTTCTGTGTATTGGTCTGAACTGGGCTCATTTGGAGACACAGGACAGCGCAGTGGAAATAGTTTAGAAAAGCCTAGTAGAGAAGCGACACTAAGGAGACCAGAGAATAGTGGATAAAGATGAGACTCTTCCAAATATTTGCAGCTCTGTGTCCTGCCCAGTGAGCCCCAGGGAGCATCAAACGTAACCTCCTTCATTCAACAGTCTGTGATTGACGCGTACGAGCGGAGAGATCCAAGATAATCCGCTGTGACGTTCTGTCAATAACTTGCACATACACGAGATGTGTAAAATGTCAGCATTTCAAAGTCTGAGTACTTCACGGCCTTTTATGTAAGTGTCTCGCTCCTCCAAGCAGCAGGCTATTGCAGTCTGCGTTCGCTTTGATTTAGTTTAACTGCATGTACTACGTGACATCACACAAAACTGCCCTGATCCAAGTGTTTCTGATCACAAACGCCTCGCTGCAGGGTTTGAAGTGTAGATACCTGTTAGACCGATCACACTGCTCCTTATACCTCCAGACTTTCCTGTTCCTTCACTGTCTTCTCTTCTCTTAGTCCTCCAGGTCCTGCCAGATTTATCAACTCTTTCTAAAATGTGGTTGTGGGCGGAGTTTCGGGGTGTAGTCACACTTTAATATGTCTGGCTCTTAAATGGTGAAATAAAAGAGAAAAGAATTGATCCAGATTAAAATACACTTGTTTGTGTCTGCGCATAATTTACTTATACCTCGACTAATAAAACGATGTCATTTGTTTCTCAGAGCACTCCTGAGTTCGTTATCCATTAGTCGCAGACTGTGGCCTGTTTGGGGCAGACAGATGAGGACATGGGGCCAGTCTGAGCCCATAGCTAAAGCGTAATAAGATTTCACTTGTTTTGTTTATGTAAAGGATAATTTGTTGTCTATGGACTAAGGTCATGACGGTGCATTTAAAGCCCCGGATAATTAATAACTTTTACATTTGGACGCTATTTTTTGTGTTATAATGTTGTTTCCTCATCACAAACAGACCTGGAGTTGTGTTTTGTTTCATTCACACATGTTTAACACACAAACCCTGCATAGTTAATGTGTGAATGAAACAAATGAATGGTGTGTAATGATAACCAAGTCTTACTATACAGTGTCGCCACGGTATGAACCTCACGGTACGATATTTATTGCGATATCGTGGGAAAGCTCACGATATGGTACGATATTATACATAATAACAAGACTGACATGATAAAATGCTTTGACCAGTCATTTGGTACAACATTTATCATCACGTTCATATCAATGACATTTTGAACAGCCTGAAATGCCTTTGAAATTGAAGGGCAAAATTCAAGTAACAACTAAATAATTGTAGTAAAACTCTGGGTCGCTCTTGAAGTCCACGCATCAGGGGTAAGTGAGATGCTGTCTGACTGCTTAAAGCTCTGTAGTATGTCAGCAGGGAACATTGTTTGACTAAAATGTGCTCACGGTGGCATTTTATATTTCAACGCCAGTTTAGCTATTAACCTTTTAAACCAAACGCCCTCCACTGTGGAAAATGGATGCAAATCACTCGCTATATCCTGCGATGTATTTCGTTATTTCTTGTGCTCTGTTGTGAGGCAGCGCTGTTGTAAATTCTTCATGTATAATTTGTTGTCCCGACTTGATTTTCAGAACACATTACATGGTCCATGTAGTTTACTATTCTATGTGCCACAGGATTGGACTGATTTTTTATTTTTTTATTATTTGCCTAAAGACACACAGTTTAATACCGTGATAAGACCACTACAATATCATGGCAATTTTACTACAACTATATCGCGATATCGCCAGTATCGTTACGCCCCTACTGGATATGTTTTTGATTATGTAACAACTTTCAAATATGTCTTAAAGCTCACAAGAGTCAATTTAGTGTAATGTAGGACCTTCAAACAGAAGACCTAGAACACTGTGAGGCAGTGTTGGGGAGTAACAGATTACATGTACCAGAGTTACGTAATCAGAGTACAAATTATGAGTAACTGTATTTGGTTACAGTTACTGTTTAAGTGAGTGGTAATTAGATTACAGTTACTTTGTTGAAATAAATGGATTACACTGTGGTATTTTCCTGTTTTCACATTTTGGGCTGTATCCCTTTTTTTTTCTTTTTCCCTCCAGTAATTCCACTCATTGCCAGACACTAAACCAGGTCTAAACCAGGTCTAAACCAGGTCTAAACTAGGTCTAAACCAGGACTAAAACCAGGACTTAAACCAGGACTAAAACCAGATCTAAAACCAGGTCTAAACTAGGTCTAAACTAGGTCTAAACTAGGACTAAACCAGGACTAAACCAGGTCTAAAACCAGGTCTAAACTGGGTCCAAACCAGGTCTAAACTGGGTCCAAACCAGGTCTAAACCAGATCTCCAAACCAGGACTAAACCAGGTCTAAAACCAGGTCTAAACCAGATCTCCAAACCAGGACTAAACCAGGTCTAAAACCAGGTCTAAAACCAGGTCTAAACTAGGACTAAACCAGGTCTAAAACCAGGTCTAAAACCAGGACTTAAACCAGGACTTAAACCAGGACTTAAACCAGGACTTAAACCAGGTCTAAACCAGGTCTAAACCAGGTCTAAACCCAGGTCTAAACTAGGTCTAAACCAGGACTAAAACCAGGTCTAAACTAGGTCTAAACTAGGACTAAACCAGGACTAAAACCAGGACAAACTAGGTCCAAACCAGGACTAAAACCAGGACTAAAACCAGGTCTAAACCAAGTCTAAACCAGGTCTAAACCAGATCTAAACTAGGACTAAACCAGGATTAAACCAGGTCTAAACCATGTCTCAAACAGGAGTTAACAGGACTAAATCATGCTGCGTGGACCGTGCCTCCTCCTCCTCTTCTATCAATACTATTTTTAATTTGGTTAAGTAAAAACTGGGCTTTTTATTTTCTTTTAGCAGACAAAACATCTTATGTTACGATATCTTAGTCTTTGCTTCTCTTCAGCAAACCAAGTAATCCAAAGTATTCAGATTACGTTACTCACCTTAAGTAATTTAATGGATTACGTTACAAACTGTATTTTGGTGTATGTAATCTGTAATCTGTAGGGGAATACATTTTAAAAGAAACACTCCTAACACTGGCTGTAGCATTTGTCACTGTTGTTCAGTTTCATCTAAAGCAGTACAACGTTTTGGTCAAAGCTCATAACTTTCCTCATTTATTCTTTGTTAAATTCGGCTGGTGCTGGATCATATGTTTTGAGTCAGACAAATGAAGACTTGTGGGCCGTCCGGTGCCAAAAGCTAAAGCATCATTTCATTTCTCTTGTTTGGATGATGTTAAAGAAGATTTGTATTTGCAGTCTACGAACTATTTGTCACCGTATTACGACGTCATTTACAATTACAAAAGCCGTTAGGTCTGATGGATACTCCGGTCTGGAGGGAGACGGGATCGTTATGTTTATTATTTGTGGCTTGCTGGCGAGATTTTGCTTTGACGTCTACGGAAACTAATTGGCGAGTGGTGGAAGAAGTACTCGAGATTGTCACTTGAGTTAAAGTGCAGATGCAAGAGCGGAAAAAATACGCAAAAGTATGACAGGAGTTGGCGTGTTAGACGTGTTCGAATGAAACAAAACACAACTCCAGGTCTGTCTGTGATGAAGAAACGTTATAACTTAGATCAGAAAACGGCGTAATATGGGCTCTTTAATGCCGTATTGCGAAACATTTGGCTTTAACAGATCTGCTTTGTTGTTATGGTGATGTGTTGAGGAAAACAGGGCTGTCCGGTGTCTAATATAGGTGAGTTATGCTCAGAGGCCGAGCTCCTACTACAGCCAAATGAATTCACAGTGTTGGATCCACAGGGGGAGATTAGTAACACAGCTACACCGCTCTGTCTCTCTCTCTTTTTTTTTTCATCCTCTCTTCTCTGCTTTCACCCCATCCCCATCTCTCGCTCTCTCTTCGTCTGTCTCTCTGCTCTCTCCTCCATTCCTCTTTCTCTCTCTCTTCGTTACTGGATATCTCTCACTCTCATGTATATCCTCGCTCTCACTCGCTCTCCTCTTTCCTCAGCCTCTCTTCTTTTCTCTTTTCGATCTCTCTGTCTGTCTGTTCCCTCCCTCTCCTCCTCCTCTCCTCTACGGTCCCTCTCTTCTTTTCTTTGCCTGTCTCTCTCTCCCTTTCCGCCGCCTTTCCTCTCCCTCTGTTCTTTTGTCTTTTCTGTTTCGCGCTCTCTCTCTCTCCTTTCCTCTCCTCCTCCTTTCTTCATCTTTTCCTTTTTCCTCTCTCGCGCTCTCTCTCTCTCTCTCTCTTTCTGTGTCTTTTGTTCTCTCTCTCTCCTCTCTTCTTGTCTCTTTTCTCTCTGTCTCTCTCCCTCTCCTCCTCCTACTCCTCCACCTCTCCTCTCCCTCTCTTCTATTCTTCTCTCTCTCTTTGTCTCTCCCTCACCTCCTCTTCTCTTCTCCCTCTCTTATTTCTCTTCTCTCTTTGTTTCTCTCTCTCTCTTTCCCTCTCCTCCCCTCTAACGCTCTTCTTTCCTCTTCTCTCTCTGTTTCTCTCTTTCCGTTTCTCTCTCTCCTTTCCTCTCCTCCTCTCCTCTCCATCTTTTTTCTCCTCTCTGTCACTGTGGCTCTCTCTCTCTGTCTCTCTCTCTCTCTCTCTCCTCCCTCTCCTCCTCCTTTTCTCTCCCATTCTTCTTTTCTCTTCTCTCTGTTTCTCTCTCTCCCTCCCTCTCCTCCTCTTCCTCTCTTCTTTTCTCTTCTCTCTCTGTTTCTCTCTCCTCCTCCCCTCCATCTTTTCTTTTCTCCTCTCTCTCTGGCTCTTCTCTCTCTCTTCTCCTCTCCTTCTCTTCTTTTCTTCTTTCTCTCTTTATCTGCCTCTTCTCCTCTTCTCCTCTCTCTTCTCCCTCTCTTCTTTTCTCTTCTCTCTCTGTTTCTCTCCCTCCTCCTCCTCTCCTCTCTTCTTTTATTCTCTCTTTGTCTGTCTCTCTCTCTCTACCTCTCCCCCTCCATCTTTTCTTTTCTCCTTTCTCTCACTTTGTCTCTGTCTCTCCGTCTCCCTCCTCTTCTCCTCTCTTCTTTTCTTTTCTCTCTCTGTCTCTCTCATTCTCTCTCCTCTCCCTCTCTTCTTTTTCTTATTTCTTATTTCTTTTCTCCCCCTTTCCTCTTCTCCTCTTACTCTTCTCCCTTTCTTCTTTTCTTTACTGTCTGTCTCTCTCCCTCCCTCTCCTCCTCCTCCCCTCTATTGTTCCCTGGAAACAGAACGGGGAGCTGCATTAAAAATGTATATTTATGGTTTTATGAGCCTCAATAGGTTTTGTACAGCGCTGTAATGGAGCGCATAAGGACACTCACAGAAGCAGATGATGTGAGAGTTTTTAAAAGGGTCAAAATCCTGGATCGGTCCGTGTAACAGCTCTGATTTACACCGAGTTTGAGAGGCAGGTCAGCACAATCCACTATGAGCACAAAATAAAAGAGCAGCAGATCACACACAGTTACACAATAGTTCTGAATTAAAATATTCTCCTTCAAGTTTAGATGGAAATAATAATTCTGAATTGAGGTTTACATGGAAAACACGTTAAATCGGCTTTATTTAATTCCGCTCAACGTCTGTGGGTCGGGAGGGGTTCTGATTGGACAGGGACACGAACGTATTTACGTCAATTGGAAGAAAACACACATTTCAGCTGCTACCTGCTTTTTTGTCATCTCGGTTTGTCGTTATGTTACAACCCAGTGCTAGGGACTAGGGATGGGCATGATTAGTCGATTAATCGATAATTGATCATTAAGAATTTCATCGATTACGTTCATTTTAATCGACAAACCGAATGTAGGTTGCTGTGCGTAGCGTAGAGCGACCAAACAGGGTCAGTACGTGTGTGTCTCTGCACTCAGAAGGAGCGAGACACAAACAGTCGGTCAGTCTGCAGCGTACTGAAGTGCAAATATGAATGATGTGCAACGATGACTTGTACAATAAAGTCTACGCTTTCCGTTCTGGACAAGTGTGAGTCCATGTGCACAGTGAACAAAGCAGCACATATGTTTCTGTGTCCAGTGGGAAGAAGTTTTGCCAGGTGAGAGTAGCGCAATGTCGATGACGAGTCCCCACCTCCCTCCTCCCGTACGGTGTCCTGGTTTTGACAAACGCAAATATGGTCACACTAACCTGTATTCAGCTGAAGTCATGTCTTTTAATCCACACAGAAAATTGACCGCATCAGCGACACAAGAGCTGTAGTTTTATCTTCGCTTAGTTTATGCAAATTAGCGATGCGGTTTTAAGTTTCGTTTCTGTGAGAGTTGCGCAAAACTGAATTAAACACATTATAATGTCAAACGGATTGATGTGGCTTCTAGAGTCGTTACGGTTTATATGTCGTAAAGTTGAATTTATTTATGCAGATTAGTAGTGCAGATAGTAATAATAATGATGATAATTTTAATATAAAAAAGTTAATGATTAATCGATAATCGATCGTTAATTCTTCCGACGATCGATTAAGAAAATTTCACCGAATGCCCATCCCTAGTAGGGACAAAGGAAAGTAACACAAACCAGATATGATGTAAAGTAAACAGGTTTTATAAAGTGGTGTAGGTAAGTACAATAACAAAAAATAAATAAACGTTTCACTTTTGATAATTCAGAATTCCACAAAGTTACTAAACCACTCATAAACTAAGGTATTTAACAGCAACAAAAAGGAACGAGACGTCAATCCTCCAACCACAGCACAAGGGGTGTCGGAGCCCACAGCATCGGAACCACGGCCCAACAGTCAGACATCAGGCACCACACAGGACATGCAAATACGGAAGATACACGCGGTAATACAAACGGGGAGCGCCAGGCGATGCGGAGCCGGAGACAGGCCGCGAGCCGTAACACGTTACGCCGCGGACACAAACATGATCCAAACTTTTTCCGCAGTCGTTCCGATGATAATTGCGCAGCAGCTCGAGAATTCTCTCATCTCACCTTACGTCTGTCGGCTGAGGAGGAGAAGGGAAGCGTGTCGGAGAAGGGAGGAAGAAGACAAACTGAGTCAACAACTGCTCTACCTCAGCCCACTCCCGCATCCCTCTCGCAAATCCAAAGAGCAGAGGATGAAAGTCCGAAGCAAAGCAGGGACTGGTGGAGCCGGTTAGTTCGGATCGCGTCAGAAGAGCAACCCAACGAGCATGAACTGAACGACCGGAATTATTTTTAAGAAGAATAAACGTTTACATGATGCAGGAATAAATTAATTTGGCTTTAAAATTGGAATAAACCACCCACTTACGTCGGAATTAAGTTTAATTCTGAATAATTTTCATTAGGAATTAAGTGTTTACATGGTCTTTTTAAAGCGGAATTATTTTTTGTTCAGAATTAAATTATTTTTATTCCGAATTAAAGCTCTCGTTTAAACGTGCCAAATGAAATACATATTAAAACGAGCCTTTTAATTGTCACGATACTAAAATTTCAAACTTGATTTCAATAATAAGACTTCTCCCCCCTCTCTCTCTTTGCTTGTCTCTCTACTGTTTATCTTCCTTTCTCTTTTCTCTATCCTCTTTTCACCATTACTCTGTTCTCACTCTCCCCTCTTTTTCTTGCTCTCTCGTTATTGTCCTCTCTTCTGTCTTCACTCCATCCCCATCTTCTCTCTTTTCCTGTCTCTTATTATTGTATCTTATCCTCTACCCTCTCTTTTCCATTCCTCTTTTCTCACTCTTTTTCTTCTCTGACCTCACCCCCTTCTCTCTCTTTTTGTCTCTCTACCATTTATATTCCTTCTCTCTCCACTCTATCCTCTCCTCACCATTCCTCTTTTCTCACTCTCCTCTTTTTCTCTCTCTCTCACTCGTGTCTCTCTCCATCTCTCTCCTTTACTGACGCCCTCTCATAGCTCTTTTTCTTTTCTCTCATCCTTTCTTCTCTGCTACCACCCCCATCCTCACCCTCTCTCTCTTTCTCTTCCCTCACTCACACCCTTCGTTAGCCCCTCTCTCTACCATTTTCTCTATTTCTCTTGCTCTCTCTTGTCCTCTTTTCTCTGCCCTCCCCCCATCGTCTGTCCTCTGAATGTGACTCTTTTAATATCGATACTTGATCATTTCGATATCAGCTTTAGTATCGATTTTTCATTTTCCACTCAGCTCTGATGTTTTGTTTTTGTGGGTTTAGTTGGGTCTTTGTTGACTGCAGTCGTGGTTCAGCTCATTTCCTGTGCAGGGCAAATGTGCGTCCTTGTTGTGAGATTGTAAATGGAATTTCGTGACTCCAAGGATTCTGGGAAGGGTGGGCGGAGAACAAATAGTAAATCAGTGGAGTTATTACATTACATAAGAGAATACACAGAATAGACACAGAAACTAATCACATTTTTTTAATATGAAGAAATATCACAGTTGAATTTTATTTACATTTTTTTACTAAAAGATTGAAACCATGTCCAAATACTAAACAAAGATTTTTTTAGATGATCATTTTTCTAATATGTGACCAAGAAAATCACATAACTTTTATCTGACATGATGAAAAATATTGTACACTTAGACTTGTTTTTGTAGCGAATAGATAAAGTAGAATAGAAATTATGTTTTTTTTTAAGTTTTATGATAATCACCAAATAATCTTGACATTAATTTAGCTACCTGTTACTATATCTTTTTTTATTTTTTGCTGAACAAACTCCAGTGTGGAAATTGCCAATTGCAGCAAACTTTGTGTACTTGGGTTTTTAAAAGTTTTTTAGTTTAGTTTAGTTTAGTTTGTTTGTTTTTCGTGTATTTTATTTAATTCCTGAACAGTGCTAAAGTATCTTCCAACCACAAGCCCCAAAACAAGCCCATACAATAAAACTGGAAGTAAAGAATCGACAGACTTTTAATAACGACATAAAAATTGCAGTAGTTTCATGTTTGCGTTATTAAAATACTAAAATTTCAAACTCGATTTTGATACTAATGAATACACTTGATACTTAATACAGATTCTGATACCTGGTGATTAAAAAAAAAAAAAAAAAACACTCTTTGTTAGACTACACAATGTAATTTTCCACTTTAAATTGTAGTACTTTCTTCTTACTTTGTATTATGATGTGCAGTATTGATATCTGCTCAAATGAGAGTCTAGTTTCGATTCTAGTTTTAGTTTTGATTAGTAGGGATGTAACGATATCTAAATCTCTCGGTACGATATTTTCATGATGTAATATTTTGTGGAGACTAACAAAACTGTGAATATGTTACTTTTTTCCTGTTAAAATGCCTTGATAAGACTTTGGTTCTGTCATAATCCAAACAATTAAGACTTAAAAATGCTTGTAACAGTTATTTCTTCATGTATTTGGCACTGAAATCGAGCAATGGATCATGGTCTGTGTAGTTCCCTCTGTACTTGTACCTATGTTGCTGCACTATAACTTAAGAAACTTGGTATTCGATCGGTCCACGATATTATTGTGAGAGTTCTGACGATACGATATCACGATATTTTGGTTATTGTTACATCACTATACGAGAAAACACGATGCGGTCATGTCAAAAGCGTCAACAAGTCAACATCAACATCGTCAACAGTTATCGGCGAGATTTAACTTTTCAAAATAATGTTTTTGATCCTCAACATTCAGTGACTTAGAGTAAGATGATGAAGTCATGTCAAAACAATTAAATGCAAAACCTACTTCAAAATAAGACGAGTTTTCTCATGACAGACAAACGCAACGCAACTGTCAACACAAATGAACGACCCCACTGACTTTTTGCCAAAGAGCCACTGCGCATGTGCGGAAAAGCCGAATGTAAACAAAAACAATGTATTCTCGTATTGATTAGTATTTGATTTCCAATAAAAATAAACTCCTCAGGCTCATTAAAAATGCTTTTTCTAGTGGAGTAGAAAGTACAAATACCTCTCAAATGTAAAGTGAAGTAAAAGTAAAACGTATCCACTTTAAAATGTACTTAAGTGAAGTACAGATACCTAAAATCTGTACTTAAATACAGTACTTTACTACTTCTACTTCGTCATGTCCCACTACTGCTTTGAACAATTATTCTAAGTTCTGAGTCTTTAGTATCCCACTGTAAATACATTGAAGTGCATAATAATTTACAGTACAGATGGCCTTAAATGTTCAGTAAATCCGGATTAAGTTCAGTCGTCCTCAGAAATCCCTCTCTATATGTTGCCGCATTTTGCTTTTACAGCTAAAAGCTTGAATCTTCTTAACAATAAGTCTAACATTATTTCTTCTCTTTCTCTTTTCTTTCAGACTGAGTGAGATCCTGCCTTCCACCTGCCACCATGATCGCCACCGGTGGTCTGCTGCGTATGAACCGGCGCCAGGACTCCCTACGCGCCAAAAACCGCGCCGAGAACAAGCGAAAACGGAAAGCCAAGAAGAAGAAAAAGAATGACGTCGTTGTAGTGAAAGGGAAACTCAACCTGTGCTCGCCCGCTGGTCTCGTAGCAGCTGTGGGCATACTCGTTTTGCTCGTCGGCGTCTCGATGGCCGTCTTGGGGTACTGGCCGAGTCAAAATCAACACGAATACCAGGAAAGACGGCGTACGGGGGCTTTCTATCGGAGCTACGCAAAAATCACGCCACTTCTGCTAACGTCAGTAGCGAGAAATCGGCGCTGGATCACGTGTTTAACGCTAGCCATGCCAACAGCGACAACAGTAGCGTCCAAGAGCCTGCGCCGCACTGTGGATTCCTTTGTGATTTCCTGGACAGCTACTTATACTCCGACAATCTTAAAGTGTTTGGACCGCTGGTAATGGGAATCGGGATTTTTCTGTTTATCTGTGCCAACGCTGTCCTCCATGAAAACCGAGACAAGAAAACCAAAATCATCAACTTAAGGGATATCTATTCGACCGTGATAGACTTGCATAGTATTCGCGCAAAGGAGTATTCGCCTTTGAACGGTTTGGTGAACTATACGCAAGCGAGAAGCGCCGAAGGGCCTTCAGGTTCGCACCCTCCGAGCGGAAAACTGACCCGAAGTTCTTGGCCATCCACCGGGCTTGGCGAACTCGGTAGCGATGACGTTTTTCGGCGCCCTTCGCTCGTTGAAAGACCTCGAAGTTGGTCAAGAGATGTGCAAACTTTCACCGATACCGTTTATAGCATCTACAAAGACTACAGCAATAGCGCGGAGCAAACGCCACAGCCTAAACCTTGGGACCCCACTTCTATCGTGACATCGTCCGTCAACGCGTTCACGTTACCGGTGATCAAACTCAACAACTGCGAAGTGGAGGAGTCGGAGAAGCTGGCGGCGGCGGACCGGAGGCGCTCTCAGGAGGAGGTCGTCATCGAAACCGCCATCGAATCTCAAAGCAACGAGGAAGACATCGACATGAGCCAAACGGAAGAGACGCAGCTGACCGATTTTGACACGTCGTCGGAGAATCCAAACCACAAGGAGGACGAAGAGGAGGTTTCGGTGGCTGTGGTAGTGACGTCGGATCAGCAGCAGGGGGCGGCGCACGAGAGCAGGACCCAGCTGTTTCCGTCGTCTCCTGTAAAGGTGACTACAGGATCGAGGTTATCCCTGAACTCTCTTTCGGGGGAGAGGGAGCCCAGGTTGGTGCGGAGATGTAGTCTGTCCGTATCCGCCAGTCGGCAAAGCGAAAGGGCGCGGCGCTTCAGCTGCCCCAAACTGGAGCGTTCAAACAGTAAGGGCTATATTAAACTGGCGGACCTGGGGGGAGAGTCTTTCGAAGCCCCCGACACAGAGACCTCTTTGGCGGGGGGCGAGGGAGACGTTACCGCGGATACCAAGGTGGACATAGAAGCTCAGGGAGAGGAGGAAGACAAGACGAACGCTGCCGGGACGTCCTCGGCAGAAATCTAGATCAGTGGTTCTCAGACAACTTAAAAACATCTGAATCTAAAATGAACTTAAAGGCGCGTTATGTAACTTTTTGGTTGGGGGTTCGTCGCCTGCTTGTTTCTTTTAGTATGCCATTGCTCTGCCTGGAATGTTCCACAGTATGACATTAAACAGACCTACCTTACATTTATTTAATTACAGGTAGTTTTATATTTCTTTAGCGCTCAAAAATACCTAGAAAAACAAATATTATGACTGATGAAGGTCATTTGTTTCATCAGATTTTGAATTTGAAATACTTGCTTTCTGGTTCTGTTGGAGTGGGGGGTGGTCCTGGATAGTAGTGGGGGGGGGGGTGGTCTGAGCTCTGCTGGTTCTGGAGGAGCAGGGGGGTGGTCCGGGCTCTGGTTCTGGTTCTGAGGACCAGGGGTAGTCGGGCTTTGGTTCTGGAGGAGTGGGGGGGTGGTCCAGGTTCTGGTTCTGGAGGAGTAGGGGGTGGTCCTGGATAGGAGTGGGGGTGGGGGTCCGGGCTCTGGTTCTGAGGATGGGGGGGTCCGGGGGTTCTGGTTCTGGAGGGGGGGGTGGTCGGGCTCTGGTTCTGGAGGAGTAGGGGGTGGTCCGGGCTCTGGTTCTGGTTCTGGGAGGTAGGGTGGTCGGGTCTGTTCTGGAGGAGTGGGGGGGGTGGTCCGGGCTCTGGTTCTTGAGGAATAGGGGGTGGTCCTGGTAGGAGCGGGGGTGGTCCGGGCTCTGGTTCTGGAGGAGTAGGGGGTGGTCCTGGATAGGAGTGGGGGTGGTCGGGCTCTGGTTCTGGAGGAGTAGGGGGTGGTCCTGGATAGGAGGGGGGTGGTCCGGGCTCTGGTTCTGGAGGAGTAGGGGGTGGTCCTGGATAGGAGTGGGGGGTGGTCCGGGCTCTGGTTCTTGAGGAGTAGGGGTGGTCCTGGATAGGAGGGGGGTGGTCCGGGCTCTGGTTCTGAGGAGTAGGGGTGGTCCTGGATAGGAGGGGGTGGTCCGGGCTCTGGTTCTGGAGGAGTAGGGGGCCTGGGATAGGAGTGGGGGGTCCGGGCTCTGGTTCTTGAGGATAGGGGTGGTCCTGGATAGGAGGGGGGTGGTCCGGGCTCTGGTTCTGGTTCTGGAGGAGCGGGGGTAAGAAAGTAAGAACCAGAATTCTCTGAACTCTGAAAAAAGATTATTTTTATTCTGAGTTTTAGTTGCTGAAATTTTAAGTATACTTTTTCAATATGTTTCAAAAAAAAAAAAAAAAAACACCTTTTCAATTTTCAGCACATATATTTTCAACAGTCAAAATTCAGAGTGTAAAAATTTTTAATACTGAATTTTAAACACTGTAACAGTAACAGTATACTGAACTTAAAAATACTTAAAATAAACTAAAATTCTGAATAAAAATAATTCAAACATGTTTTTTCAGAGTTCAGCGGTATTTAAAATTCAAAATCTGATGAAACAAATTATTTTCCATATGAACAGGGTTTTTTCTCCACAGATCTGACCTGTAACTTTGTCTGGTTTGGTCTTCGTGAACATATAAAGGTTTAATACCAGACTGTGAAACATTCCAGACAAAGCAATAACATCTCCATGAAGCAAAGGATTTGACGGACCCTCCACCAGAAAAGTTACACAATGCGGCTTTAAACGTAACCAGGGCTAAACTAAAAATCCTGTGTTTTAGTTTAGGTTAGAGGTTTAAACTTGCCTTGTTACACTTTGTAAAATAACATTCAGTATATGAGATTAAATTATCCAAATAAAGAGTGTTTGGTGTTGGTCTGAGGGGCCATTGGTGCAGACTGGCAGCCACACCTCTCGTCATTAGCCCCAGGGCAGCAGTAGCAACAAAAGTAATGAAAAATATATGAAATTGTCAGGCAAAAATGTTAAATTTAAAAAAGCATATACTGTTGATTTGAGTCATTTTTGAGTATTCGTTTTTATTAGATCTAGATTCTAATGTTTATATCTCAATTATATATTTAATACAGCTTCAATTTTGAAAACAAATACAGTAATAAGCTCAAAAGTACAGAAATTAATGATGCACTGTGTAACTTTTCTGGTGGGAGGTCTGTCTCTGGAGATGTTATTTCACGGCTTAAGAATGTTCCACAATAAGACACTGAACTTAGAAAGGAATTATTGTATTTTTGAGCAATAGAAACACCCATGATGAGCAAATTCTAAATGTGTTATAAATATGTTTAATGTCACACCATGGAACATTCCACCAAAGCAATAACATCTCCATGGAGACAAGAAGGTAGCGGACCCTGCACCAGACAAATTGCGCAGTACACATTTAACAGTGGTGGATGCAGTATTTAATTTTGTTACTTGAGTAAATGTACAGATACAGGGTCAAAAGATTACTCCAATAAAAGTAAAAATATCACATGAAAGTAAAAGTGTTGAAGTAGCTGTTTAAAAATGTTCCTTAAGAGTAAAAATGGAAAGTATTTTGGGGTGATTTTGATAAAGAATTTAGCTGATTTTAAGGGATTCAATCGATTTCTTACATGTTCTAGCTGTTTTTGTGTATTTGTGTCTTTGGTTTGCTCAAAGTTGGATCGTAAACTCAAATTAAATGTGCTAAAAATAAATCTCAGCCATTTCAACAGGTGTCAGATAATAAAGAAAAGTACAGTCCAGATCTAAAATGTAGTGGAGAAGAAAGTACAGATACCTGCTCTCAAATGTAGTGAAGTAAAAGTAAAAATATCCACTGTAAAATGTGTTTAAGTAAAGTACGGACACCTAAAAATTGTGCATTTACTTCTGTACTTTGTTATCTTCCACCACTGACCTTTAAGACCATATTACCCATTACAGAACTATACTGATGATCACCACTAGAGCCCGCCACCCGCTGTTTGAGAACCACTGACCTAGATTGGAACAGAAGATGTCTCCTCTATAAGAAACTGTCCGATGTTTGGTTAAGCATGTGCATGTGGCTACTTTGAACTACGGAAAGCACATAAGGACTATTGAAACATAGCCATGAACACACAAAAAGCAAGACTCTTCTAAAAAAAAAAAAAAAAAATTACCCCCTCCACTGCTCAATACTGACTTTTTTTCTATTTTTTACAATGTAGCAAGAGCAATACTAAAGACTACTAATGAGATTTAGTTAAGATTTCTATATAAAGACTCAATGAGATCCTCGGTTGTTCCGCCCGGGATGAAAAACTTTTGTATCTTGTAATGGTAGGGCAAAAGTTGTAGCGTGTACTTTGCCAAAACTGTCACCATGGTGTAGTACTGTAGCAACAATTTGAGCATAGGTTAAAAATGGAGATAGATTAGACTTGTTTCTCTGCATTCTTGATTATGTGAATACCACGTGGACACATGGGGGAACAGAGCAGAAACTCAGGTAGATGTTTGGAGAGGACACGGGCTTATAAAAAGGACAGATGTCTTTCTTATGTGCACTCCTGTTTGTAAAATCCATGACTGAATAAATTTAAATGTAACACAAGCGCACTCGGGCTGGTCGTCCTTCATGAAATCGTTGTTTAAAGGTTACGCCGTTTTCTGATCTATGTCGTAATGCTGTTTCTTCATCGAGAACGTTCTGTATCTGGAGTTGTGTTTTGTTTTATTCGCACATGTTTAACTCTTCCACGATGCCTGGGAATATGTTTTATATAACCGCGCATAACTTTCCAACCATAAAAGATAGAAACTTTTTTTTTTTTCTTGAAAAGCTGAGAATTGCTACCCAGGCTGGCCTAAATAATGAAAGTATTTATTTCAGAGTACAAATTTTGAGTAACTGTATACGTTTCTCCAAACAGTGATAGTGAATCCATAACTAACAGTGAAACAAATATCAAGCTGTTTCTATATGTTGTATTTTTACTATTAAAATTAATTACAGATTAAGTATTCAAAAAGTAGTTTGTACCCTTAAATTACTTAAATGAGTTTGTAATTGATAGCATTATGAGATTACTTGTAATATGATGTGCTTTTTCAAACGACAAACATTTGCCAAAATTCTTGTTTGTTGTCTTCAAATTTTCTAGCAACTCTGCCATGAATACGTGGTTTACTGTCAGCAGCAAAGACCAGAATCTTAATCCACCAACGAGGTTTTAGCGGTTTTAAAAGACAATAACAGTTCGCCTTTGTTGCACATATTAAAACAATATTATTGCAATAGAGAAAGTTTTTATCGCTGAGAATCACCTTAAATTATGTCGAACCTACTGTTAGGTGTCATGTTGTTTAGACTAGTTTAGTCCTGGTTCAGTCCTGCTTTAGTCCTGGTTCAGTCCTGCTTTAGTCCTGGTTACTGGTTTAGTTTCCAGAGGCGCAAAGGAGGAAAGCGGTATTACGTGAGAAAACGTAATTTTCAACGCGAGTGCACGAGACGGCGGTGTCCGCGCTGTAACTACTGAAGCGAGATTCGTGCTCCATGCGCTGGATGCTCTTGCCCTTCTCAGGTATGATGACGATGATCTAACTGCTCACTGTAACGGAATACACGTCTACTCATAATTCTGCCGTACTCTGACTTACGTAACGCGGTACATGTTAATCTGTTACTCCCAACACTGTCTATATGTTTGTTTTTTTATGCAATAATTTAAATAGGCAATTTGATGTAAAACGCTATTCAAAGTCATTCTCAGAATATGGTCACCTCGACTTGGACCATGTATCAGATTAAGTTACAAAATACACCTTGTGCTTCACCTCAATTTCATTTCTCTCCAGCGACTAAGTCAGGAATCGGAATACACTAGACGGTTTGCAAGAACCCCGGAAGTGCGAGTTCGGGCACCATCCAATCAGCAAAGAGTCATACATTCAGTGTTGGCAACGATCCCTGAAATCGAGGATTTAAAGCCGGAACAAAGAGAATGTTTGAATTTTGTCAAGGGGAAAAACATTATTGTCCTTCTTCCTACAGGATTTGGGAAAAGCTTAATACACCAGTTAGCCCCATTAGCAGCGCATTACATACATCACGACCAAATAGCAGTGATTGGTTAAATAAAAAAAGTACTTGCCTACCGTCGCGCAAACGAATCCTAATGCTGTGAGGTCAGACAAACAGAGGCACTTCATTCATTTTGACTGCCCCAAACTTTGCCAAAGAGTGTAGTGAATCAAAATGGTCAACTGCTCTGAGAGTTTTTCCTTTCCTTTCCTTTCTTTCTTTTTTTTTTGTATTTCTGGTCCTCTAGCTTTTATTACAGCCATATGACACAACTACAGCATACAGATTGTGAAAAAACAGATTGTACTGAAAAAACAAAGGATATAAAACACTTCATTAGGGTGTATAAGGGGGAGTTTTAATAGCAAAATGCGAAGTCACTCCCTCTTCAGAACGCTGTCACAACACAATCAGCATGCAAAAAAAAACAAAATTACTGCACATCATGTCAGTTTTGTAAAGTTGTACTGTATTGTTTTGTCTCTTGCTTTTGTATATTCATGAAAAAATGTCATGTTGGATCATTTCAGCCCCGGAATTGCCAATCTCTAGTGAACAAAAGCCAAAAGGTATAGCTGTTAAGTTGAAAACTACCGCTTGACATGACATCACAAGGTGGAACAAAACATTTTGAGCTTTGGAGATGTACACAGACTAATAATAATGGGTTACTCAAATATGTGTGAATGAAAACACAACTCCAGGTCTGTTTTTGATGAGGTAACAACATAACATGACCTAAAGCTCACAAGAGTCAGTTTTGCGTAATATAGGACCTTTAATAATATTCATGACTAAGCTGAATTTGTATCGAGTGATTTTCCAAAACAAAATCCACTTTATTGTCATCATCAGAGAATATAACTCCGGTCTGTGTTGTTTCACTGTTCTAGATTTGGTGGGTTTTGTTGGTAGTTATGACTGACATACTCCCTCTTTTCTGTTACATAATCAAAGACACTGCAAAACAATATGCAAAGTAGCCAACTGTCCCAAAAACAATGATTATGATGATGAGAACTGGATATTAGTCATTCATATATACATTGCATGCTTGAGGTTAAAAATGTTGGTTAAAAGTTCTATTTCAAAACTATATTAAAGCTCCTATATTACACAAAATTGACTCTTGTGAGCTTTAAGTCATGATATAATGTTGATCAAAAACAGACCTGGAGTTGTGTTTTGTTTCATTGACACGTTTGAGTAATGCTTTATTTTTAGTCTGTTTACATCTCCAACCACCTTGTAGTATGATGAAGCGGTAGTTTTCAAGTTAACAGCTACTTTTAGTCTTTTGTTCAGTAGAGATGTGTTAGTTAGTTTATCTTCTACAGTCAGTTTAACATAATCATACATCATATTACAATGATTTAACACAAAAAATTATGAGGTTCGTGCATATCACTAAGGCTGAAGTTTAACAATTGTTTTGCTAAAACCTTATTAACATATAGAACAGATACAAGATGTCAGAACTATTTACAGAAAACAACACAAAACTTTATCTTTTATGAGTGCAGGAAAGTGTACGTACTTAAATCTTTTGGATTACACATACACAATACAGAAAACAAAACCAATATACGTCGATGTTCATACACAAACAAACACACGCACACAGACACTGACCATGTACATGTTAATATTTATACCCACTGGTTTATAAATACACTTAAATGTATAAATATAATCGCAATTCCACGGCATGAAATTGTCCAAATGATTCTAGTGAAGGTAGAGCACTTCCTACATCACAAGGTGGAACAGAGTGTTTGCAGTTTGAGAGAAGAACACATAGCTTAAATATGCAGGATTTGTGTGTTAAACTCGTGTGAATGAAACAAAACACAACTTCAGATCTGTTTGTGATCAGGAAACAACATTATAACAAACTGTAGATCAGAAAAGAGTAGGGATGTAAATGCCTTGACAAGACTTAATCCAAAGAACTAAGACTTAAAAGTGCTTAGAACTGTTATTTCTTTATGTAGTTTGCACCAAAACGGAGCAAAGGATCATGGTTTTTGTTAGGAGTGGGCAAACTTTTTGACTCATGGGGCACAAAAGGTTCTAAATTTTGATAGAAGGACCGGACCAGGAGCACATGGATGTAGGTTTTTTTTTTTTTTTTATATTCCATCATTGCAAATCAAAGCATTACAACAAAATAGCTGTCTTTCAAGTCCCACAGTATTTACTATTTATTGAAAAGACTTTTAAAATACTGAAAATTATTATTACTATTATTCAAGTTTGTCGGGCCGGTTTAAAAAGATTAAAGGGCCGCATATGGTCCCCGGGCCGTAGTTTGCCCACCCCTGGTTTGTGTAGTTCCCTCTGTTTTTTTTTTTTTTTAGCTATTGCTGTGCCATAACAATTAATTTAATCAAAGAAACTTGTAATTCGATATATTGTGATGGTCCACGATGTTATTGAGAGACTTTTGACGATACGACATCACGATATTTTGGTTATTGTTACACCCCGATAAATATGCGCCCTTTAATTAGAATTTTTCTATCAGTAACATAAACACAATACTGAAATGTTAATAATGAAAGTGAATGTTTGTTTTTGTTTTCAGACTGACTGCATTCACACAGGAAATGACATAAATGACACGGTTGGTCAGTTACGCAACAAAAACACACGCCAAACTACAGACTCACAGCATTACAATACACAATATATGGATTAGTTTCGGCTATAACATTTGCATTCTTATACAAATCCTCAGTCCGAGTGCAGTCCGGTCCGGCTAAGCTTCCTTTGTAGGGAGTATTATACCTCTGATGATGCAATGCCCTGGGAATTTCTCTAACAATGACCACTCTGCAGAATTAATTCCAAGATCAGTATGTGTGATGAATATGCTTCTGTATCTATTGTTCTGCGGATGTCCTGTGCGTAACACTAATAATTCACGTTCAACCTGAAGGTAAACAGAGATGATAACTGAAGGCACTGCTCTGTCTCAAGCTTTGTTAGAATTTAATCTTTAACTTGGGTGACCAGAAGTCCCATTTTACCCGGGACAGTCCCAGTTTTGAGCCCCGTGTCCCCTGCAGAGGTGGGACCAAGTTGTTGTTTTCCAAGTCTCAAGTAACTCTCAAGTCTTTGGCCTCAAGTCCGAGTCAAGTCCCAAGTCAAACACAGGCAAGTTCAAGTTGAGTCTCGAGTCACTGGTCCATAAGTCCAAGTCAAGTCCAAGTCCTCTGCGCTGAGCTTTAAGTCATTTCATGTCTTTAAACCAAAAAAGTATCAAATATAGATCAGATTTTTGCAATTTATATACTTTTTAAACTAAATTGTACTTAAAAAGTCATGGTATATTTATTTATGAGTATTTAAGAGTTGTAGAAATGCATATTTTTCCTTTTTAAATGTCTTGACAAGAGTGCAAATTATTACGGTCAGAACAGAAAGAGTTATGATTTAAGAGCGCTTTGTAACAGTTAATTTGTCAACTAGTCGAAGCAATAAGTCTTCTCAAGTCACAGTGTCAAGTCCTAAGTCACTGACTGTCAAGTCCAAGTCGAGTCCCAAGTCTTTGTCTATTTTATCAAGTCAAGTCTCAAGTTCTAAAAATAGTGACTCAAGTCTGACTCGAGTCCAAGCCATGACTTGCAAGTCCCCTTCTCTAGTCCTCTGTCCCAGCAGTTTAATCCAAAACCAGTGATTTGTCCCAGTTTTATTACAACAAATGTCCCAAGTGTCCCTATTTTTGACCAATTTGACCCCTGCCAACAGTAAAGAGAGACATACATTGACATTTGTTTAGGTTAAATACAAAAAAGCTGCTTAAAAATGACCAAAACACAAAGAAAATGTGACTATATTATACTGTTAGTTATGAATGGTTTCTGCATAACACTTAATTACACCCTCATTTCAAATTGTATTATTACAAAATGCCAAAAACTAAAAAAAACAACAACAATAACAACAACAAAAAAACGTGGTTCTCCCAGTTTTTATTTTGAAATTCTGGTCACCCTTGCATTAACTTCTTGAGTTTTCAGTCCAGTGTGGTTCATTTTGTCTTCCAATAAGTTCTTTTCTCAGACCAAGAGTTTGTTTTCATACCTGACAGTTTCTCCCTGTGGTCTTCCTCAGAGTCGTCACATGACACATGCTGTGACGTGTCCGGTCAGCTGATTTAAACAGGTTTTGGCACTGTCTTCGTACTGGTGGAGGCAGGACGACAGCGCCATCTGCAGTCCGACTTCTTCTGAACAGTGTCCCAGGTGTGTGAGAGTAAAAAAGCCCCCTCATCCCGGTTTATAGTCCCGTGGGCACATTTCTGTATTTCGATTACCTCTTTAAATCCAGTGAAGGTGTTTGTTTTCCTCTGTCCCAATGATGTTGAGGAAGTTGGACTGCAGATGGCGCTGTCGTCCTGCCTCCCCCCGGTAGGAAGACGGCGCCAAAACTTGTATAAATCAGCTGACCGGACACGTCACGGCAACATCACGTGACTCTGAGGAAGAGTGAAGAAGTGAGCAGTCGAAACTGTCAGCTATGAAAACAAACTCTTGATTTTTCAGATGATCTTAACATTTTTTTGTCTGTGTTTTTGAATGTGTGCATTGTGTCGCCATGGAAACATCCCGCCATACACATACATGCAGAACACCCCCAGCGCGATGTCACTGCCAAGTATCAGTACATGGGTGGTTTATTGCTGAAGATGTCTGTACTTTATTTAATGAGTGATTACAGTGTTGAAATTAAATAAAGACTAGAGTTAATATACATGAAAAATGGCACACTGCAGTTTATAGCCCTGAGGTTTGAACAGAGACTTATTATGTAAAACAGACTTTAATGAGCTTTTAACCATGTGATAATGTCTCTGAACATTAACTCAGATTTGTGTTTCATATATTCTACTAATCTAGTATTGTCTCACATTCGAGGCTTGTTCACAAAATGTTCTGTTTTCACCTACCCCCTATCCTCACCCACAGTGTCTACTTACTTATGAATATTAAAAAAACAAAGCAAAATATGATTTATTGTAATATACAAGACGTATGCAGAGGTGATCTGTGTATCATTCCATTCATTCATTTGTTTTTCAAAATAAAAGAAAAAATAAGAAAACGAAAAAACAAACAAAAAAAAAGAAACAGCAACTGTTTTCTTCATTATTTGTCTCCAAAACCAAAATGAAAAAAAAAAAAAAGGATAAAGATTATTTTTTCAGTTTTCAAGTTTGTGTTTAAATGAATAATGGAAAAAACGGATGATGGCCATTTCCTGTTTATGTGACTTAAACTGCGATGCCGAACTTTTGCGCCGCATCCGGACTGAACCAGGACTGAACCAGGACTGAACCAGGACTGAACCAGGACTGAACCAGGACTGAACCAGGATTGAGTGTCGGGAACAGGACTAGGACTGAGACCAGGACTGAAACAGGGACCAAGACCAGGACGGAGACCTGGACTGAGACCAGTTTAGTCCTGGTTTTAGTCCTGTTTTAGTCCTGTTTTAGTCCTGGTTTGGTCCTCATTCAGTTTTGGTTTAGTTTTGGTTTAAACCTGATTTAGTCCTGGTTTTTGTCCTGTTTTAGTCCTGTTTTAGTCCCAGTTCCGTCCTGGTTCAGCCCCTATGCAGCGCAAAAGTCCGGCATCGCAGTTTAAGCCACTGAAACAGGAAACGGCCATTATCTGTTTTTTCCATTTTTCATTTAAACACAAAATCGAAAACTGAAAAAAAAAGAGAATCGTTATCTGGTTTTTCATTTTGATTTTGAAGACAAATAATGAAGAAAACTGTTTTTTTTTTTTTTTTTTTTCTTATTTTTGCTTTTATTTTGAAAAACAAATTAACGAATGTTACACAGGTTAGAAGTAAAGTAGCCAAGAATTGTACTCAAGTAAGAGTAACATTACTTCAAAATAATATGACTCACGTAGAAGTACAAAGCAGTCTTCCAAGAAATTCAGTAAGAGTCTCAAAGGGAAACTGTGATTAACATCTGATTTATAATTTGAAGTTTATGTAATTTGAAGGACAAAAAAAACATCTGGTATTTTCAAAGATTAAGTACAAAAACAAGATTAACTAAATGATATCTGAAGGAGCGCAACAAGAAACACAAACGCTCAAATCATTCCATTTTGTCAACATGAAGCTTTTGTCACTTTACACTTAGTCACAGTGGGAAGAGGAACCACAACTTTTACTCAAGTAGGAGTAAAAATATGCTGCTACAAATATACAATATCTTTAAAAAGCGTAGTACGTGTAACTGAGTACTTCCCAAGCACTTGTATTGTTTCTCGAGGTGAATCAGTACACAATGAGCACATCTTTGTACTACTGAGAACTGTAGTAAATGCAAGACTTCCTGTTTTAGTAGATAATTTCGCTGCCATTTTAATCTCTGTGGGTTTCTTCTCGTGGTTATTGAAGTGTCTGTATCTGTTTTTATAATCTGAGCAAAGCTAAGCCAACACAGACCTTATTTGGCAGTGGGTTACATAACACTACTTCTTACATACCGGGATGACAGCCGTGAACTGCATTGTGGTTTCCTGTCCTGCTTTAGCCCCTGACCCACTTTTGGATCTTATTTGAAGAAAGCATCACCCAACAGATACCATCCACAAAAATGCATTTCTGTGTTACGTGTTATAACGTGGTTTAGACGCTACAGTTTTATATAATGTAATGACGTTTTTTTGAAGGTCACGACGCACATCAGTATCCCGATTACTATCCTTATTAGCCTTATTTGAGATACTGAAATTGGGATACTGCGAATACATGCACAGATACGCAAAAAACCTGAACATAACCGGGTACTGATATGCACGTAAACACACTCTGTAACAAGAAATTGACTTTTGTGAGCTTTAAAGTCTTGTTATAATGTTGTACGTCATTAAAAACATGCCCGGAGTTGTGTTTTGTTTCATTCACACATGTCTGAGTACAGTGTTGGGGAGTAACAGATTACATGTACCAGAGTTACGTAATCAGAGTACAAATTATGAGTAGCTGTATTCAGTTACAGTTACTGTTTTAATGAGAGGTAATTAGATTACAGTTGAAATAAATGGATTACACAGAGGTATTTTCCTGTTTTCACATTTTTGGCATTTCACTTTTTTTTTTTTTTTTTTTTTTTTAGGTTATTCCACTCATTGCTGGACACTAAATCAGGTCTAAAACCAGGTCTAAACCCAGATCCAAAACCAGGTCTAAACCAGGACTAAAACAGGACTAAACAAGGTCTAAACCAGATCCAAACCAGGTCTAAACCAGGTCTAAACTAGGACTAAACCAGGACTAAACAAGGTCTAAGCCAGATCCAAACCAGATCCAAACCAGGTCTAAACCAGGTCCAAACCAGGTCTAAACCAGGTCTAAAACCAGGTCCAAACCAGGTCTAAACCAGGACTAAACCACATCTAAACAAAGACTAAACCAGGTCCAAACCAGGTCCAAACCAGGTCTAAACCAGGCCCAAACCAGGTCTAAACCAGGTCTAAACCAGGTCTAAAACCAGGCCCAAACCAGGTCCAAACCAGGTCTAAACCAGGTCTAAACCAGGTCTAAAACCAGGTCCAAACCAGGTCTAAACCAGGTCTAAACCAGGTCTAAAACCAGATCCAAACCAGGTCTAAACCAGGTCCAAACCAGGTCTAAACCAGGTCTAAAACCAGATCCAAACCAGGTCTAAACCAGGACTAAACCAGGACTAAACCACATCTAAACAAAGACTAAACCAGGTCCAAACCAGGTCCAAACTAGGTCTAAACCAGGTCTAAACCAGGTCTAAACCAAGTCCAAACCAGGTCTAAACCAGGTCTAAACCAGGCCCAAACCAGGTCTAAACCAGGTCTAAACCAGGTCTAAACCAGGACTAAAATCAGGTCTAAACTATGTCTCAAACAGGATTTAACAGGATTAAACCGATGCCGTGTGGACCGTGTCTCCTCCTCTTCTATCGATACTATTTTTAAATTGGTTCAGTAAAGTCTGGGCTTTTTATTTTCTTTTAGCAGACAAAACATCTTATGTGAAGATGTCCGAGTCTTTGCTTCTCTACAGCAAACCAAGTAATCCAAAGTATTCAGATTACGTTACTCACTTTAAGTAATTTAATGGATTACGTTACAAACTACATTTTGGGGTATGTAATCTGTAATTTGTAGGGGGAATACATTTCTGAGTGAGCCTGTTATTAGTCTGTTTACATCTACAAAACTCAAAATGTTCTGTTCCACCTTCTGCTGTCGTTTTCAAGTTACCTTTTACTTTTAGTTTGGTAAAAATGGGAGTTTCTTTCTGTTTGAGAGAAGAACTCAACCTAAATTTGCAGGGTTTGTATGTGAATGAAACAAAAAACAACTCCAGGTTTGTTTGTGATGAAGAACACAGATCAGAAAACAGTGTAATATGAGCTCTTTAACTTTATTTAATCCAATCAAATCAAATCCACTTTATTTCTACAGACAAAACCGTTTCCAAAGTGCTGCACAAATACATAATAACAACAACAATAATAAAATGATAAAATAAACTACTAAAATAATATACTAGTCTTAAAATAATAAAACCAGTAAAATAAAATAAGAACAAAATCATAAAATAGAAATAAATAAACCAAGTGTTCCAGAGTTTAGGGCTGACAACAGAGAAATTTTACGAGAAAAGAAAAATAAATGTTGAAACTGCGTGGAACATCTTACAATAACATCTATGGCACTGTTCTAGTTATGTAAGAGCCCCATTATACACATACCATCTACAGTAAGCAACTTTTTTATTCTTATATATATCAGCTCATTATACAACGTTTAATTATTAATTTGCTTTTTTTTTTTCAAACTTTCTTCAGATGGTCAGTATTAAGACCATATTCCCATATCAATGTCTGTATTTTCATGAGAAATATTTTGACATTTCTCTTACAAGGTCCATAATTATTACACTTAACAATTCTATGCAACTTCAATTTTGTCAAAAGTATCGAAAATCTGATACTTATCAATTCTAATTCCACTATCTAAACCATCTAGATACTGAACTGAGCAGGTGTCAATTGAGTATCTAGTGAATTGAATGAAACAAAACACAGCTCCAGGTCTGTTTGTGATGAAGAAACAACATAACAGATCAGAAAATAGCGTAATATGTGCTCTTTAACTTTATTTAATGAGAAATAACCAAAAGAAAAAAGAAAAACAGATGTTGAACCTGCATGGAACATCTTACAATAACATCTATGGCATTTCTCTAGTTATGTAAGAGCCCCATTATACACATACCATCTACAGTAAGCAATCTTTTTATTATTATATATTTATATCAGCCCATTATACAACGTTTAATTATTACTAGACTTTCTTCAGATGATTAATATCAATTATTTTCATGAGAATTATTCAACAGTATTTTGACTTTTCTACTGCAAGGTCCATAATTATTACTCTTAACAATTCTATGCAGCTTAAATTTTGTCAAAAGTATCGAAAATCTGATGTTTATTGATAGTAATACTGCAGTCTAAACCAGATACTCATTGGAGCAAGTATTGATACTAAAAAGTCACACTCACAGGACAGAAATGAACCTTCCTGAATAGCTTTAGAATGATCTTGCGCTGTATCAGAAAAAGTATAAGAGCATATAGACTAGTGTACGTCCATGGACCACTATGAAGCCTACCTGAACCACTGAGGGATTACACAGATATAAGACCACATGGAAATATGAAAGAAAGTACTATGATCACCTGGTCCCTGATGGGTTGACCAGGTTTTGTATTCACCCTGTGTGTCTGTGTTTAATGTTGAAAATCACTTTCTCTTTTCTAAATAAAGAGTGTTTTGTGATTGTCATTGTGGTATTGGAATCAGTATTAAGTATGGAGTCTATTCCTTAGTATCGAAATCAAGTTTGAAATGTTATTATCATGACAAGGTATATGACAATACGCACAACAATATTTCCAATCCAAATGCAGATGATACAAAACTAGTAAAGTAAACTATACACAGATCTTCCTATCTCAGTTAATATACTCATGTTGAATGAGCCTAAACTAGACCTACAGCCCTTTGGTTGACTCTGACCGGCCTGTTTAAGCTCATTTGGAATCACAAAATAAACTTATTTTATCATATTACCTCATGCATGGACTAAAGCTGCATTGTTTTTATTTTAGAGTTGTTTTTTAAAATGAAAAACATTACTTTTTCATTGCTTAGTCATAGCATAAACCCTTAGAAGTCTTACCAGCTTGTCTAAACAATGTTATTTACAGCTTTGAATGAAGAAATACGATTAATATTTTGCAGAATTGAGTTAATAATTTTGGCCGGGCCTTCCACAATATTTTCTGTTTCTCAGGAAAAAAAAAAAAAAGCCCATCCTTGGCCTAAACCATCTGAAACTCCCTTATGGGCCATACGTGTGTCAATGGCATGTTGCAATACGTGCCAACAGCTCCACCTAGCGTCCATAATCCATACTGTTACGTGGCCAACATGTCTACATAACCAGCAGGAGGCAGCACCATAAAACCCCGGGACAAAACCACCAACAGACCCGAGCAGCTGCGGGAGTGGGCGTGCCCGCTCTGGACTACTTCGGGGGCCGTTTTGGAGGCGGGAGGGGGCGGGGTTATCTCACTGGAGTCTCGTTGGAGTTTACCCAGTGCATAGATCCACAGGTGCTCGGTCCTTTCGGCACGGTACAAGCCGCAGGAAGGCACTCAAACCCGGGCGAAGAGCGTGCGTAATAGCGCGTGTGTCAGGTAAGCGCGCCTTGGTTACTTAAGCGTAAAATGTTTCCAAATGTCACGCAAACTCAACTGTAAGTGAGCAAATGTCATGTAGCTTCTAGTGCAAGCAAAACACGCTGCTTAAATGTCTGCTTTGAGTAAGTTTGTGTCTAATTTTCACGTCTTCTTTGCCTTGTGTTTACTCGCCGGGGACGTCGGGCGCACACTTGTTGATCTGGTGCCGCGTTCGGACTCCACGGGAAATCTGCATAAACGGTGAGTACCTTCATGTTTTCATTCACAAAAGTATGGGGAAGTGCTGGCCAAAACACAGGCAGCGGTTAAGTCTGTAGTAAACACGCTCGTCGGGTTTCATTGCTAAAGGTGGAAACATCGGTTCTCGGTGTTACTGTAGTGTCCAGCGTGCAGAGCTATTTTAGAGAGATACGGTGACTTATCTGCACAAATAGTGAAGACTCAGCGCTTGGGTCAAAGTATTGTTACTGTGAAATACCATATGTGCTTACTCATAGCAGTACTAGTAGAAGTGTAAGTAAAAGTACTGCAGTTTTCGAGAGACAAAAATTCTACTCGTACTATAATGGCACTACTGTAACCAGAAGTGGGGACTTGCGAGTCACTGTCAGATTTGAGTCACTGTTTTTAGGACTTGAGACTAGACTTGATAAAATGGACTAAGACTTGGGACTTGATTTGGGCTTGAAGGTCAGTGACTTGTTGCTTGACTCGGCCTGTGACTTGAGAAGACTTGAATTGCACTTGAAAAATCATAGTATGTTTATATTTGAGTGTTTATAGAGTATGTAAGAGTTGTAGAAAATAATTTAGTTAATGTTTCCTTTTTAAACGTCTTGACAAGATCTTAGTGTGGATCATTACAGTCGGAATAGAAATAATTAAGATTTAAAAGTGCTTCTCATCTTAAAATCCATATGACTTGAAGCTCAAAGCAAACGACTTGGACTTCACTTATGGGCCAGTGACTCCAGACTCGACTTGGACTTGCCTGTATTTTTACTTGGGGCTTGACTCGGACTTGAGGCCTGTGATTTGAGAAGACTTGAGAAGCACTTTTAAATATGAATTCTTTCTATTCTGACCGTAATGATCCACAGTAAGATCTTGTCAAGACATTTAAAAAGGAAAAATTAACTAAATTAATTTCTGCAACTCTTATATACTCTATAAATACTCAAATATAAATATACTATGACTTTTCAAGTACAATTTATCTTAAAATTCATATAAATTGTAAAAATCTAAGCTATATTTGGTACTTTGAAATGACTTGAAGCTCAAAGCAGATGACTTGGACTTGACTTGAACTTATGGACCAGTGACTCGAGACTCGACTTGGACTTGCCTGTCTTTGACTTGGGACTTGACTCAGACTTGAGTTCAAAGACTTGAGACTTGCAAAACAACAACTTGGTCACACCTCTGCCTATAACCACATATACAGGACTTGTATCGCTGTGATTATTAGTACTCATAGCTACTTGACAAATACTCAAAGTACTATAATGTGAAATACTCTGCTTAGGTGTTGTAATATTAGATCCTTTTTATGCTGCCAGAGAGTACTAGTACTATAATAATGCTACTATACCTCAAAATATTAATGCATAGGTCTTATTTAATGCTCTATTTGAATTCAGAGTTGCTCAAAATAGTATTCTTTGAAATATATGTTAAATACAGTCCATGTTAAGGTGCTAATGAGTATTAGTACAATTACTTAAAATACTATCAACATACAATTCTTAGTAGGGATGTAACAATAACCGAAATATCGTGATATCGTATCGAATTACAAGTTCCTTTGCTTAAATGCATGGTTTTACAGTAGCAACAGCTTATAAACATTGGGAACTACATATCCCATGATTCCTTTCAGCGCAGACAACATGAAGAAATATGTTTTTTACTTGAATTCTTGGGATTATGATGGAAATAATTCACACCAAAATTTTGTCAAGGTATTTTAAAAGCAGAAAAGTGTCCTATCTACAATTATATTCTCCAAAATATCAAAATAAATATCATACCGTGAGATGCATATCGTGATAATATCGTACCGTGAGATTTGGATATCGTTACATCCCTAATTCTTAGTGTTCAGAGTATCTTGAAAGCTGCCCAAAATATTTAAGAGGGGGTATTTTACTTCTATGGGGTATTAATTTCTATTTAGACCACTGCGTTACCTTTTGTTGTTTTGAAAATGCACCAAAAACAATATATTTACATTTTATTAGAAGTTTTATTATTGTTTTCGATGCCCCTTCACGGTGTTATGATATTACAATCACCGTTGGTTCCGCTCATGACATTACTTCACATCGCATCAGGTTTGTCAAGTCACTGTGTACAGTTTTGTATCATGTTTTTGTATATTTATGGAGAATTGCGTGGACTTGTGGGCGGGGAATTGGCCAAATCTTACAGTTAACCTTAAGGAGGGTTCGAATCGTGCCAAATTACTCAAACACGCCTGAATGACATAAAACCTCTTCAGACATGCTTTTGATGAGGCAATAATGTTATAACATGGTAGAAAGTGCTAAAAGGTCGATTTTGCATAATACCTCCTCTTTAAATATGCTGTAAAATACTACTTTATATAAGAAAACTTTATATAAAAATACTACTACATCAGCTACCGTAAAACATAGGCACTTCAATATACTCATGCTTCTACTGTGTAATATTACTACTACAAGAAGTGGATGGACAACAATGCGTACTAAAATACTTTGGGGTTACTAAGCGTTACAAAATATCAGTATACTGTTACAAGTTACAACAAGTACTTGAGTTACTACTTTTACTGCTGTACCTAAACATGGGGACCTACTAGACCCACAGTGTCAACGAGGTCAACATTTTTAGCATTTTACAACCTTCACATTCACTCGAAATTTACTCAAGTCATTGTCCTAGTACTATGCTTTAGAATAATCATGTTTTTTATTCAAAGAATGAATTCACATAAGTACTAGTCACAGATATTGTTAGTAATGGTAGAAATGGTGGTAGTAGTAGCAGTAGTAGTAGCAGTAGTAGTAGCAGTAGTAGTAGTAGTAATAATCTCCAGGGAAACACATAAGCAGTAGTAGCTGGAGTAGTAGTAGCAGTAGTAGTAGTAGTAGTAGTAGTAGTAGCAGTAGTATCAAGTCTCTTTCAATATCTTGCATTTTGTAGGAAAAATGACTACTTTACAAACTTTATTTAACATTTTTACAACTGAAATCTCCATAGTAACACATAAGCAGTAGTAGCAGTAGCAGTAGTAGTAGCAGTAGTAGTAGCAGTAGTAGTAGCAGTAGTAGTAGCAGTAGTAGTAGCAGTTAGTAGTAGCGAGTCTCGTCCAATATCTTGCATTTTGAAGGAAAAATTACTACTTTGCAAACTTTATTTAACATTTTTACAGCTGAAATCTCCATAGTAAAACATTAGTAGTAGTAGTAGTAGTAGTAGCAGTAGCAATAACAGTAGCAGTAGTAGCAGTAGCAGTAGTAGTAGTAGTAGTAACACTAGCAGTAGTAGTACTAGTAATAATCTCCAGGGAAACACATAAGTAGTAGTAGTAGCAGTAGCAGTAGTAGTAGCAGTAGTATTAGCAGTAGTAGTACTAGTAATAATCTCCAGGGAAACACATAAGCAGTAGTAGCTGGAGTAGTAGTAGCAGTAGTAGTAGTAGTAGTAGTAGTAGCAGTAGCAGTAGTATCAAGTCTCTTTCAATATCTTGCATTTTGTAGGAAAAATTACTACTTTACAAACTTTATTTAACATTTTTACAACTGAAATCTCCATAGTAACACATAAGCAGTAGTAGTAGTAGTAGCAGTAGTAGTAGTAGCAGTAGCAGTAGGAGTAGGAGTAGTAGTATCAAGTCTCTTCCAATATCTTGCATCTTGTAGGAAAAATTACTACTTTGCAAACTTTATTTAACATTTTTACAACACCTAAGCAGTAGTAGTAGTAGTAGTCATCGTCATCGTAGTAGTTATAGTAGTTATAGTAGTTATAGTAGTTATAGTAGTCGTAGTAGTCGTAGTAGTCGTAGTCGTCATAGTAGTCGTCGTAGTCGTCGTAGTCGTCGTAGTAGTCGTAGTAGTATCAAATTTCCAACAATACCTTGCATTCTGTAGCTATAATTACAACTATGCATTGGTTTTCACACTAACTAAATTCTCCATATTGATATAAGTCAGTAGTAGTAGTATTTGCAGTAGTAGTAATAGTATCCTTGTAGTATCAAGTTTCGAGCTTTCCCTGTATATACACATACTGTAGCAGAAATGACAACTGTTTTTCCATCCATCCATTTTCTTCCGAGATTTCAGTTGTTTGGCTATTTTTATGACTGAAATCTCCATAGCAACACAAAAGTAATAGCCATAGATATCAATATGAGCATTAGTAGCTACA
>NW_026571095.1:26886189-26996434 GCF_026225935.1 Boleophthalmus pectinirostris
GAATTACAAGTTCCTTTGATTAGCTTATAAACATCGGGAACTACATATCCCATGATTCATTTCAGTGCAGACAACATGAAGTAATATGTTTTTGACTTGAATTCTTGGGATTATGACAGAAATAATTCACACCAAAGTCTTGTCATGGTATGTTAAAAGCAAAAAAGTGTCTAATCTTCAGTTATATTAGCCTAATCAAAATATCGCAGTAAATATCGTATCGTGAGATGAATATCGTTATAATATCGTACCGAGAGATGTGGATATTGTTACATCCCTATAAAAGACGAGAAAGCATCTGGATTGGTCAGTATAAAGAAGTAGTGTTTTTGGCTCCTTATTGAGAATTGGAGCCAGTTGAAACTCGTATGGCTTAAAGGTGCATTGTGTAACTTTTCTGGAGGTTTGTCACCTGCTTGTTTCTATGGAGATGTCACTGCTCTGCCTGGAATGTTCCACAATATGAAATTAAACAGCTCTACCTTACCTTTATTGAATTACAGGTGGTTTTATAGCTCAAAAACAAGGATTCTGACTGTGAGTAAGGTCGCCTCTCCACAGATCTGACCTGTAACTTGGTCTGGTTTGGTCTCCATGGTGATGAGGAAGATTTTAATGCTATACAGACATCTCCATTTGACAGATCCTCCACCAGAAAAGTCACACAATGCGCTTTTAAGTAAAATTAAGTAAGTAAGGCCCTTTCGAAATACTGATTTTCAAGATATTAGCGCGAGATGAATCATAGTTAAAAATTATGCTTTCATTCGTGACTGTTTTTGCGTTAAATCTTTACTGGGGCAACTTGTAGTATTTTTTACAGCAGCTTACCCGTCACTTTATGAGGCCGATGCTGAAGGTGAATGTACAGGACAAGATAAGAGCGTCCAAAGTCTGGGGGATGGGTGAGAGTGGAGAAAGCTGGTGGCTGCTGGTGCAATATAGTATGTATCGTCAGACAGGCAGGTTTTGGTGATGATTTTGATACTAAGGAATAGACTCGATACTTAATACTGATTCCGATACCACAAGTGATTATAAAAAAACACTTTCTTTAGACAATCGAGTGTGATTTTCAACATTAAATCATAGTACTTTCTTTTATATTACCACGTGGCCTTATATCTGTGTATCGTTTAATGTGATGACACAGTATCGATATTGTGGGCTGCTACATCGATATATCGGCAAGAGTATTTTTTTTGGAATATTTTACTAAATTATTTTGTCACAGTGCTGCAGTTTTGTTGCTTGCTTCAGAGGAAGGAAACTCGTTTAAGCGACACATTTGACATTTACACTGTTTAGATGATTAAAGTGTTTGTGTTTCATATGAACTTTGTACAAGAAGTGGTTTAACAAAAGACTTTTAGTATCACAGCCTTTATTTTTATTGAACCGTATCGAAGCAATTTGAAATGTATCGTACGGAATCGTATCGAATTGTAAGCCCACTTCAGAGGTGGGGACTTGCAAGTCGTGACTTGAACTCGAGACAGAGTTGAGTCACTATTTTTAGGACTTGAGACTTGACTTGATAAAATGGACTTGGGACTTGACTTGGATTTGAAGGTCAATGACTTGGGATTTGATTCGGACTTGAAGCCTGTGACTTAAGAAGACTTGAGAAGCACTGAAAAACTCAACTCAAACTCAAATCTGAATTTGTTCTATTCTGACTGTAATGATTCCCTCTAAGATCTTGTCAAGATATTTAAAAAGGAAAAAATAACTAAATACATTTCTACAACTCTTGTATACTCTATAAACACTCATATATAAATATATTATGATTTTGAAGTACGATTTATCTTAAAATTCATATAAATTGAAAAAATCTAAGCTATTGTTTAAACATTTGAAATGGCTTGAAGCTCAAAGCAGACGACTTGGACTTGACTCGGACTTATGGACCAGTGACTCGATACTCGACTTGGACTTGCCTGTATTTGACTTGGGACCTGACTCAGACTTAAGGTCAAAGACATGAGACTTACTTGAGACTTGCAGAACAACGACTTGCTCCCACCTCTCGCTCACTGTATCGAGGTATGAATCATATCAGCAACTTCTGAATGATACCCAGCCCTAGTAATAGTAGTATTTGCAGTAGTAATAGTAGTATTTGCAGTAGTAATAGTAGTAGTAGTAGTATGAACTGTCCATAGTCTATGTGATCTTATACTTGTTCTGATACAGCTGAAGTTCATTCTAAAGCTTCGAGAAAGGTTCATTTTTGTCCACTGAATGTGACTTTTTCAGTATTGATACTTGCTCAAATGAGTATCTAATTTCGATACTACTTTTGGCATCAATTAGCATCTGATTTTCGATACAACCTTACACAAAATGCATCTAAAACGCTGCTAGACTGTGCCCTTCTACAAACATGTTCTGAAATGTGATTCGTGTTTTTTGTCAATTCTTATGGACATGTTCAAACTTTTGAACTTTGAACAGAATCGTATTATTAAAACATGCATCGCAAATCCACAAAAATAGCAAATATCTTGTTTGATTCTGATTTGAGATGTAAAAATAAACCATTAGTTCCACGAGAATAATTGAAAAGTGGCGTTTGACCAGTGAGACCACGCTTTCTGCCTGTAGTTTCCATCGACCACGAGAAAGTTGTAATTACGGGCCAGAGGGGAATTCCCACTTGTGGATTGGACTGGAGCACTGTAACGTCTGAAATTGTGTTTTTGTGTTTTGTTGATTAAGTTATGGACAACATAGTGCAACTGTAACCTTTGCATAGGGTGAACATGAGTGTCTGAAAGGTCTCGTCTTCTGTTTACAGTGGTGGAAGGTAATGAAGTACAAAAGTAAAAATACTACTTTCAGCTATGGGCCTTAAATCTCCAGCAAAGGTCAATATTTTGTTTTGGTCAACGAGCTGCCTGAAAGCATAAAGAACACGGCCTCTAGTTGTTCAGTCGATTAATCGGTCTATGGAGTCTAGAGATCGAGAAAAGTCAATGGCCAATGACCTCCGATGATTTTGGACCGATATGTCGAGCCAATTTATGTAATTTTTAAGGATGTAACAATATCCAAATGTCTCGTAATGATATTTTCACAGTATACCTCTCATGGTACGATATTTATTGTGATATTTTGGGGTGGCTAAATAAGCAAAATTATGAATATGCCACTTTTCTCTCATCATAATCCAAATAATTAAGATTTAAAAGTGCTTAGTAACAGTTATTGCGGCATGTATATTGGACTGAAACAGAGCAAAGGATCATGGTCTATGTAGTTCTCTGTTGCTGCACCATCACCACCAATGAATTTAAGCAAAGAAACTCGTAATTTGGTATACTGTGACGGCCCATGATATTATTGTGAAACTTTTGACGATACAGTATCACAATAATTCGGTTATTGTTACATCTCTAGTAATTTTCCCCAAATTATCAAATAAATGTTTGTACAAATTCAACCAGAACCTTATTTTACGACAAACTGTGTAGAGTCCAGAGTAGTCACATTTTTACAGTACTCAAACAAAGCTCTATGCAGATATTTTTCATACATATTTAGGCTGCTGGTTGGGTCAAATAAAATATCGGCGTGTACTGGAGTAGCTGATGCACTAAAAATCCAATATAAGAGTCTGTCTCTAATGGAGGTTTGGCTGACCAAAATTTGTAGTAATCAACTTATAATTGTATTTATATTTTAAGGACTTATATGGAACAACAGCAAAAAGGAGAAGTGAGTGAAAGAGATAGCTGAAGACTTGAACTTCTTGGTATTTATATTTAGATAGATTTAAGTTTAACTCGTGATTCACAAGTTGAAACTTTTGCATGAAATCCTGTGCAAGTGCAGTCTTGTGGGTGCAGTTTGGGTCAGATACATAGAGATAGTGGTCCATGGGTGTATACTAGTCTGTGTGCTCTTATACTTGTTCTGATGCAGCCAAGATCATTTTAAAGCTAAAGCTACTGTTTAGTAACAATATCTGCTCAAATGAGTATTTAGTTTCAATATTGGTTAGTTTAGTATTGGTTAGTATCAGATTTTCTATACTTCTGACAACCCTAACTTTACTTATATGTAAATACATTTTACAGTGGATTTATACCTGAAGTTGTGTTTTGTTTCATTTACACCAGGGGTCTCCAACCTTTTTCCTCTGGTGAGCTACTTTTACAAAACCAGTTTTAGCGGTTGCAAGAAATTTAATCCATGTAAAAAAGAGTCTTAAATGGGGCACAGTTAGATACCTGTAAAACATAAACCATTATCTATTTATTAGACTCAGACAAACTTTATTGATCCACAAGGGAAATTATATGGACACTGTGGCTCACACATCACAATAAATATAATCACAAAGAGTAAAAAATATCAATGGTAATAATAAATTCTAAATAAGTAGCAAAAAAGATGGCAAGAGACAGGTGTCAAATAAGACATAATTATATACATGTATATGCCAAAATAAAATACAATTATTAGTGCACAAAGTTGAAAATTATACCTTTCCAATGGTAATAGGAATTTAATTAATCAAACTGTAGTTATTAGCACAGTACAAATAATTCAGAAATCCTTCGGCGAGCTTCCAAGTAGCTCGCCGATTGGATTTACACATATCTTTAGTGTAAATAAAGATATTTACAAAGGATTTATTCATATCTTAGTAACCTTTTATTATTAATCTGTCTACATCTCTGATCCTCATGTCACTCAAAATGTTCTGTTCCAGCTTGTGATGTCAGGAAGTGGTAGTTTTAGGCAAGTTTTAGGCAAGTTTTAGGCAAGTTTTAGGCAAGTTTTAGGCAAGTTTTAGGCAAGTTTTAGGCAAGTTTTAGGCAAGTTTTAGGCAAGTTTTAGGCAAGTTTTAGGCAAGTTTTAGGCAAGTTTTAAGCGATTCCAGGTCTGACATTACTCAAATGATTCTGGTGAAGGCGTATGGAGTTTAAAAACACAGTGGAGCACTTGCTGTATTACCACATCACAAGGTGGAACAGAGTGTTTCCGAAGATCTGACCCTAAATCTGTGTGTGAAACGTGTGAATGAAACAAAACACAACTCCGGGTCTGTTTGTGACAAGGAAACAACATTGTAACAGATCAGAAAATAGCGTCATATGGCCCCTTTAAAAGCAGATTTACGTATTTCTTTATAGTTCTAGACGTACTACTGAAATATAATATCTCTTGCTTGGGTTGCTCTATGACAGATTCCGTGCTGGTCCTGATAAACGACATCAGTGACCACTCATCGTCTGGGCCCTGATCAATGCGTCTGCCTGCTTGATCAATAGCCCCATACGGAGGGACATGACTTCAGCTGCATGACACAATGGAGGCAGTAAAGGGTTTTGAGAGAGCTGGGGTCAAAGGTCACAAGAAGTGTCTGAGAATCTGACGCATTATCTGGACAATTCAATACGAGAGCCAAAGGAGTGGACAGTTTGGAGATGGGCCAGGAGTATTTCGTTTTGTACTAATACCCAGATTGATATTAAGAGAATATTCGTGTCTCTGTTGGGTCTTGGTTTCAGTCCATTTTAGTCCCGATGTAGGTTTGGTTTAATCCTGTTCTTGTCCTGGTTTAGTCCTAGTCTATTCCAGGTAGGGATGGGCATGATTAATCGATAATTGATCATTAAGAATTTCTTCGATTACGTTCATTTTAATCGACAAACCGAATGTAGGTTGCTGTGCGTAGCGTCACCAAACAGGGGTCTGTACATGTAGCTCTTTGCACTCAGAAGGAGTGAGACACAAACAGTCGGTCAGTCTGCAACGCAAATGTATTTAACGATGACTTGTACAAGAAATTCCACGCTTTCCGTTGCGTTCGGGACAAGTGTGAGTCCATGTGCACAGTGAACAAAGCAGCACATATGTTTCGGTGTCCAGTGGGAAAACGTTTTGCCAGGTGAGAGTCGCGCAATGTCGATGACGAGTCCCCGCCTCCCACCTCCCGTACGGTGTCCTGGTTTTGACAAACGCAAATATGGTCACACTAACCTGTATTCACCTGAATCATGTCTTTTAATCCAACAGAAGTTGACCGCATCAGCGACACAAGAGCTGTAGTTTTATCTTCGCTTAGTTTCTGCAAATTAGCAATGCGGTTTTAAGTTTTGTTTTTGTGAGAGTTGCGCAAAACTGCGTTAAACACATTATAATCTCAAACGGATTGATGTGGCTCTAGAGTCGTTACGGTTTATATGTCGTAAAGTTGAATTTATGTATGCAGATTAGTAGTGCAGATAGTAATAATAATGATGATCATTTTAATATAAACACGTTAATGATTAATCGATAATCGATCGTTAATTCTTCCGACGATCGATTAAGAAAATTTCATCGAATGCCCATCCCTAATTCCAGGTTTAGTTTCAAATTTATTCACAGTTAGTCGCCATTTTTATCGATACTAGTATGTATTTTTATTTTATACGAATATGTAAGCTGCTAGGAGTGTAACAATATCCAAGGAGGCTCACAATTAGGGAGGTAACAATATCCAAATCTCTTTCGATATTTGCGCAATATTTCCACAATATACATCTCTCGGTACGTTGTTTATTGTGATATTTTGTGGAGGCGAACAAAACTTAATATGCCACTTTTTCCTCTTAAAATGCCTTGACAAGACTTAATCCAAACACATAAGACTTAAAAGTGCTTAGAACTGTTATTTCTTCTTGTAGTCTGCACTGAAATGGAGCAAAGGATCATGGTCTATGTAGTTCCCTCTGTCTTTTTTTAGCTATTGCTGCACCAACGCTTAATTTAATCAAAGAGACTTGTAATTCGATATATTGTGATGATCCACGATATTATTGTGAGAACTTTGACGATGCAGTATCACGACATTTTGGTTATTGTTACATCCCTATAAGCTGAAGTGGTTCAGAGTGGCTTAGCCTGTTCACCCACCAACCATAAGGTCTCTAGTTCGATCCCAGCTCCAATCAGTCCATATTGTTGCTGGACTTTTGGCTCGCATCTCCACAAACCTGACTCTCATTTTCTCCCGGAGAACCTGAAGAACCTCTTACCTGTCTCTATGGATGTTGTTTCTTTGGCTTTAATATTCCACAGTATGGCTTTAAACATCTCTATCACCATGGAGACTGTTCCTAATTATGGCTTTAATTTCTATTCGACACCTCCAGGAAAATACGTACTGTGCCTTTAAAGGTGCATTGTGTAACTTTTCTGGTAGACGAGATGTTATAGTTTGTCTGGAATGTTTCACAGTGTGGTATTAAACCTGTCTATCTTCATGGAGACCAAATAACAGGTCAGATCTGTGGAGAGGCGACCCCACTCACAGTCAGAACGCCTGTTTTTCTAGGTATTTTTGAGCTCTAAAACCACCTGTAATTGAATAAATGTAAGGTAGATCTGTTTAATATCATACTGTGGAACATTCCTGCCAGAGCAATGACATATCCATAGAAAAAATAAGCAGAAAAGTTACACAATGCACCTTTAACCTCTGAACATGTAATTGTATTTTAGTGTTCATTAATGAAATCAGTAGAGCGTGATGCTTCTTTATGTGGTAACCAAAGGCATCTGCAGTCATTTGACATTGTGGTTTGAAATTCCACAATATCTGGCGTGGATTCAAACAGTATTAAATCAATGGTGTTTTACGGAGACTTTGCTGCTGTGTCTCTGTTATCCTCAGGGGCCAAAAGCTTTTCTTTAACCACAGCTGACAGCCCTTTTGATATGGCTCTACTCCATCTAGTGGCACCTCAAATACATGTCTCTGCGGCTCAGGCTGTGTGAATGAGATCCAACACAGGAAAAAAAAAAAAAAAGAAATTCAACAAGAATAAACAGGTGGTGTGTGTTTACTTGCACACATCAGTTAATCAGTGTACTTACATTTTAAAATAAGTCTTTATAGACTTTTTGGAGCTCTTATATTTACTTATAACGTTGTGGTTTTAGATGCATGCATGTTTGAGTAATATAGCGTTCTCTCACACCATTTGTAACTCTTCTTCTTGACATTTCAGTAATCCAGTAACTCCAGAAATCAGATTATAATCAGATTTTTGGTGTGTAAATAGAACTCAACTGAAATGTTTTGTTTTTGTTTTTGTTTTCATGGTCAATTCCAAAGGTCTGATGATATTTTTTGGTCAATATGCAGGGCAGATTTTGATATTTTTTTCTTCAAATATACAATGTTAATTGGTTAGAAACTTATCTGCCACACTTTTTTATACAAATTGGATACAAGAGTGGTGCAGTGTCCTCACTCAGTTGTTCATATGAAACATTTTGCAATTTTCCAGGCAGCTGGTTGACCCAAACAAAATATCGGTCTCTGCTGGAAATTTAAGGCCGGTAACCAATAAGCTAAAAAGGGAAAATATCGGCCCAATATATCAGCAAGCTGATATATCGGTCTATCTCTACATGTAAATATATCCAGTGATTAGGTCAGTGATTCGTTTGGGTATTTTTTTGCAGTTTGGAATTCAAACTTTGGGGAAATTGCATTTTTAGAGATATATTTATTTGTTTTTCATTTGTAATTTATTCAAAAATTGAGACAAAAAAAAAAAAAGACCATATTACCAAACCCTACATTTTCTCTGTTTGAAGATCAGATACTAAGGATGTAACAATAACCGAAATATCGTGATATCTTATCGTCAAAGTTCTCACAATAATATCGTGGACCATCACAATATATCGAATTACAAGTCTCTGCTTAAATTAAGAGTTATGGTGCAGCAATAGCTAAAAAAAAAAAAAAAAAAAGACACAGGGAACTACATAGACCATGATCCTTTGTTCCATTTCAGTGCAGACTACAAGAACAAATAACAGTTCTAAGCACTTTTAAGTCTTAGTTCTTTAGATTAAGTCTTGTCAAGGCATTTTAAGAGGAAAAAGTTTTGTTAGCCTCCACAAAATATTGAAATAAATATTGAACCATGAGATGTATATGGTGAAAATATCATACTTAGAGATTTGGATATTGTTACATCCCTAATCATGAGCTTTCCCTCGATATCGCAATGAATATTGTACCATGAGGTTCATACTGTGACAATATCGTATTGTAAGACTTGGATATCACTACACCCGTATCAGATACTAAAACTAGAATCAAAATTAGATACTCATTTGAGAATGTATCAACACATCGGTTTTCAGTTTTGAGTCTACTCCTTATCGAAATTGAGTTTAAAATTTCAGTATCGTGACAACACTATTTGCTATAATACCCAACCAGAAGAGAATATAAGAGAAATAAAATCACTTTGAGAGTTTGGGGAAGGAAGGGGGGGCAAAGTTTGAAAGGAAATGGTGTGGTGATCTGTGCCATTATCAGAAGCATTTAATGATAAGGCAAAGGTGGAGTAGTGTCTGAACCAGAGCCAAGTAACATCTCATCTTTGACTCACTCTCTTTAAGTGTATTTTAGTGGAGAGAGGGAGAGAGTGAGAGAGAGAGAGCACATTCACTGTATATTTATATCACCATCTAAATCTAAGCTGGGCTACATTGTTATGGGACTAGTAGCGGGCAATAGCAATCAAAGTGCGCCGTTATCATCCTTGAAGCTATAGACGTCACATCATTGACTCGCACATGTTTAAAATGTAATAAGTAAGACGGGAAAGAGCTTGTGCAATGTAATGGGTTTAAAATGGACACACTGTTTTATATTTTAAACCCACAGACTGGATGAAGAAGTGGATTGAGCGAGTAGGACATCACCCATAACGTTCGGCTCCAGTCAAATGAAGCTCATCGAGGCTTGTGGTTATAGGGGCAAATTTGGGCTGAGTCCTATTACACCCCTTGGCCATACTACTTTCCCCTACCCCCAGAGGAGTAGTGGAAAGTGGTAGGGCTATATACTCCTCCAAACAAAGATTTTTCAGAGGCACACTCCAAACTGAGGTGTATGAGCAATTTCCCAGAATGCCTTGCGAATCACAGACAAGATGGCTGCTGCTACCATGACCACAGAGACAAAAGAAGTTCACAAATTGTACACGGCATGTTGGATTTCTGGCAAAAGCTCGTCACGTCAGCTTACGTAAAAGCTGGCGGAGACTAATGATGACGTATGTGATTGCTGAAGGGGTGTCCCAATTCGTAGGGGTTTACGACATTCAAGGTTGTATGGAGGATTTTTTGTTTGTTTCAAATTGTCAATGAAAGTTCAAAATAGAATTATAGAGATGCAGCAACCTTGTAATTATGATGACCAAAAAAATAAATACATTTTGAAAATCGATCAGCTGTGGACGTGGTGAGGCCAGACAAACATCAGCCAATAGATAACAAGGCCACCTCTTTATCTATTGGCTGTTGGGTTGTTAATCAAACTCCCTACGTTTCTAGCGTCACTGACTTGCCGGCATGCTGGGATTACGTGGTTTATGTTCGCCTCTCATGCACTGATGCTGTTTACTCAACCAACACAGCGGTTCTTGGCGTCTTTTTCGAACTGTAGCTTCCTCTCAGTTTGCACAGTTTGTTGTAATGGCAGAGAAGAATTCACAACCAGTTTGCCGCAAAAGAAAGTCTGTTGTTGACGTCGCGGAAAGAAAAAGAGAAGGGAAAAAGGAACGAAGCACAACATTTAAAAAAAGGACAAACGGTTGCTGCATTTCTCTTTCCTTGGAAAATATTCTATACAACCTTTCAACCCCTACCCCTTGTTGCTCAGTTTCAAGGGACAAGGGGGTAGGGGTAGAAATTAGAAATGGAATTGGCCCTTAGAGCTGTGTTCCATGTTACAGAGAGAGGGGCCTTCGTTTTTACACCAGAAAGTGAATCGGAGCCAGAGTCGATGGAGCTGAAAGTCCACCCATTTAAACCCAAGATCAAATGAAGCAGTTGTAATTTTTTGAACTTCTTCTGGCGGAGCGTACAACACTCACATGCCTCTGCGGAGATGTTATTTCTTTGTATGGAATGTTTCAGGGAATGCCATTTAACTCCCATTTCCATCGAGACAAGCAGGTGGCAGCAAAAGCTCAGGTTACAGGTCAGATCTGTGGACAGGCGAGGCTGCTAGTAATACGTATGGGGTTGTTAAATGATGATGTCATTTCCAGATCCAGACAAGGGTGAAAAAATGCATAGCACACTCAGTTTACCGATGTCCAAAACCTTTTTTATTAACAAAATAACGTTTTGGCAAAAAAAGCCTTCATCAGATATTTTTCTTGTCTTGGACCACAGCACACAAAATGGTTGCCAGCCCAGGTGCCCATATACCCACTCAATGAATGGGAGGTCCCAAAGTGAGGTCACCCAGTGAGTTCAGCCCATTCTACAACAAGAAACAACAGTTTAGATATTTACATTAAAAAACATTTTATAAAATACAGAAATAGTTTAAGTCAGGAGCATCTCTAGATTCAAACCTCTAGGGGGCAGTTCCACATGTTCAATGCCAATATAGCTTAAAGGTTGTATGGAGGATTTTTAAAAATATTTTTTCAAATTGTCAATGAAAGTTAGAAAATAGAATTATAAAGAAGAAGCAGCCTTGTAATTATGATGACCAAAAAAAAACCAAAAAAAAACAAAGAATGAAAATCCATCAACTGTGGACGTAGTGAGGGCAGATAAACATCAGCCAATAGATAACAAGGCTACCTCTTTACCTATTGGCTGTTAGGTTGTCAATCAAATTCCCTACGTTTCTAGCGTCGCTGACTTGCCGACGCGCTGGGATTGTGTGGTTTATGTTCGCGGTTCATGTTTAGCGGTTCTTGGCGTCTTTTTTGAACTGTAGCTCTCAGTTTGCACAAATTTTGTTTTAATTGCAAAGAAGAATTCATGACCGGTTCGCCGCAAAAGAAAGTCAGTTTTTGACGTTGCTGAAAGAAGAAGAGAAGGGGAAAAGGTGCGAAGCGCAACATTTAAAAAAGGACAAACAGTCGCTGCATTTCTCTTTCCTTGGAAAATCTTCTATACAACCTTTAAGGAAGAGATAGGATGGTTAAAGTCAACAAAATGAGCCGCCATAGGATAGTTCATGTTTTTAAATCTGATTGTACTCCTGTGTTCTGCAATACGTGTTTTTAAAGCCCTGCTTGTTTTACCCACACAGGCTTTACCGCAGGGGCAGGTGATCATATAAATCACAGACTTGGTGTTGCAGGATATAATTCCTCTGATCATTATTTCTTTTCCAGTGTGAGGAGCTTAAAACTGTTGCAGCGATATGTGTAGTTACACCGTCACTTCCAGATCCAACCAGCATCTTCACGAAAGATTTGTAACTTTTTTTTTTTTGACCCAGTGCTGTGTTCCTCTTTATCAAGTTACCTTTCAAACATTTATTTGTAACCACAAATTTGATCAGATGTGTAAATAATCTCAATAAATACATATTACATTTGGACAAATATCGGCCCAATATATCGGCTATCAGTCTATCTCTACATGCAAATATAACCAGTGATTAGGACAGTGATTTTTAAATGAGGTCTACAGCCACTTCTCTGTTAGTAAAAGCATGCAATTTGGAATTCAGACTTGTGGGGAATTGCGTTTTTAGAGATATATTTATTTGTTTTTCATTTGTAATTTGTTCTAATCAAAAACTAATTTACTTTCAAACCCTACATTTCTCTATTTGTTAAAAAGTATCGTAGATCAGATACTAAAACGAGAAAAAAAACATACCAGAAACATTCCAGGCCAAGCAAACCATCTAAAAAGTCACATAGTGCACCTTCAAAATGTGTTTGTTTTTTAATTTTCATTATCATCTCAGTAACTGGTCTGAAATTCTGTTACTTTTTCTCCGTGTGAACGCACTGGACAGGAAGATGACTGTGAAATACAACTATGAAGTGACCTTGACCAGATACTTTCGAGGAACATAATGATTTTTCTTGTATAGTTTGACGAGAGCGTGGGGGTCAGATATTAATGAGTTGTGTGCTGTGCTTCAGGTGTGGTTCTCTGTAAATGAACGTGCGCACGTGACGAGTGTAGAGCCGCAGATAACACGCAGTGAGTGGGTGACCAGATAAGACTGCTGTGGTTGAACTGCTGTTATCTCAACACTGGAGGTGTCTTTGCCTGATAAAACCGAATCTTAGTGATTGTGATTTTAATTATTACTCATTTTGAGATGCCACATATAATAACTACTCCTTAATTAGAATAAATAAAGCACAAACAAATACTTAAAGAGCCCATTTTATGCTATGGTCTGATCATGTTATAATGTCGTTATCTCATCAGAAACATACCTGGAGTTGTGTTTTGTTTCAATCACACAGAAATCCTGCATATTTAGGGCCTGTTTTGCAGGTAACAACGACAAAATATTTTATTGGAAGTGCTTTTTGTTTAGACGGTGACGGTGTTTGGGGGGCTTAAAAATGCAAAAATCTGAAACTACCCTCCAGAGTGGAAAAGTTGAATACGCTCTGCCGTAGTGTTTCCGTCTACACTGCCCAAGACGCAAAACTCTACGTGTTTACGTCAAATACATACAGTACACAGAAACAAACATGTCGGATCACTTCTGTGTGTCGGACCTTCAATCTGCTCTGACAGCTCTAATAAACTTAGGGGGGGCATCCCAACAAATGTACAGAATATGCAGAGATACTATTAGTGAACAGAGAAGGATCTGTAATCACCTCTGTCAAATACTGGATGCACCAGCTCGTCGCAGGCGAGACAGACAGATCTGGACGAGACCTGGAGAACCAATCGATGGTGGGAAAACTTTGCGGAAGCAGTAGCTGATGAAAATGCGTGACGTGAAATCTTCTGTATGTCCAAATATGCCCTTGTTGCTTTAAAGGTTGTATAGAGGATTTTTTTAAGGGAAGAGAAATACAGCGACAGTCCTTGTGCGCATTCAGAATTACTGTTGAAGTTTCCTGTCTAGAAGTAATTCAGCGACCGACGCGTCAGTTTTTAGACGCTTCGTCTGCTTCGGTCGCGCCATCGCTGGACGAGATCTCCAAGAATCACCTCAGTTTGGCTTTGCTCCTTTTCCTCTTCTCTTCTTCTTTCAGCGACCTCAAAAACGGACTTTCTTTTGCGGTGACACCGATCGTAGATTCTCGTCCGCCGTCGCGACAAACTTTGTGCGAAATGCGAGGAAGCGACAGTTCGAAAAAGCCTCTAAGAACCACCGCGTAAACCACGTAATCCCCGCAATCCCCAATCCCCAATCCCCGCGCTCCGATGAGTCAGTTACACTAGCAACCTAACCACAACCTAACAGCCAATAGAAAATGAGGGAGCCTCGTTTTCTATTGGCTGATGTTTATCTGGTCTCAACACGTCCACAGTTGATAGATTTTCGTTCTTTTTTTTTGGGTCATCATAATTACAAAGCTGCTGCGTCTCTGTAACGGTGTTTTAATCTTTCACTGACAATTTGAAACTAAAAACAAAATCCTCCATACAACCTTTAAGTACAAACATACTCAAGTGAATTCCACACACTTTTGCGTCACCGTATGCACGCAGATTTCCTCCTGAAAACGCTCGTCTAAACACGTGAAGACACTTTTCAGACCGTCATCATATAAACGTAGCCTTAGGGTGAGACACCATCACTAGAATCATTTGGATATTATCAGATAATTTCATTTTGAGCGTTGCAGATGCATACAGACAAATAAACCAGGATTACTCAAACATGTGTGAATGATATGTTTTTGATGACAGCATTTTGGTAACAGCATTATAACAAGATGTAAATGTGACTTTTTTAGTATCTACACTTGCTCAAATGAGAGTCTAGTTTCGATACTAGTTTTAGTATCGATTAATATCTGTTTTCCGCCCTATCGCAAAGTTCTCCAGCGTTATCCCATCCTGACAGCCTCTTATCTTTACAGTATAGTAGTACATGGTGTTGCCTGTTACAACTCTTCCGTATGATTGGTGCATTGGGTTCATTCTTTGCTTTCTCACAGCATATCTTCCCTTATCAGAAGTACAGAGTAGAGATTGTAGCCCCTTTTATAATCACTTCAGTTTGCATATTTGCTCAGATTGTCTTATCAGAACTATGAATCCATATTTACCAAAGTGTCGCCATTTCTAAAACTCCAGATCATATACTTAATGTAATATCTCGGTTGTGAGTGAGTAAAATTCCTGGAGTAATTCTTCTCTATCATCTCCCTCCCATGCTGCTTTGTGTCGTGCTGTTTTGCTGATTGGTCTCTGTGGGGAGGAGCTTCTTCAGTTAGACCCCTCCCACTTCCCCCTCAGAGATCATTTCAAGGGCAAAATATTCACCTACTGCTTTCCAAAGGTTACTACTGCGCTCTTATCAGCACATGAGATAAGATGTGCGTGGTAAATGAGAAGGAAATATGTTATGTACTAGTATGTATGTAGAAGGCTCTTAGCATGTGATTATAGTGTCTTATAATATCTGGAGTTGTACTTTGTTTTGTTCACCATGTTTAAAACACAAACCCTGCATATTTAGGCTCTTTAGATCTTCTCTCAAAAGGAAAACGCTCTGCTCCACCTTGTGAAGTGCTCCACAGTGTTTTTAAACTCCACACACCTTCACTAGAATCATTTGGATCATTTCAGCTCTGGAAATGCCAATCTTGACTAGTCTTATTCATCGGGTCATACGGTTTCTCTGAATTTGTTTGCTCGATGGTTGGCGGGTACTTTTTTCATTTATCCAGTCGCTGCTATTTGGTCGTGACATATGTAATGTGCCAGTATATTAAGCTTTTCCCAAATCCCATAGGAAGAAGGGAAATAACGTCTTTCTCCTTGATAAAATTCACCAAACCTTCTCTTTGTTCCGGCTTTAAATCCTCGTTGCCAACACAGAATATATGGCCCTTCGCTGATTGGCTGGTGCCCGAACTCGCACTTTTGAAGTTTTTGCGAAACGTCTAGTGTATTGTGATTCCTAACTTAGTTGCTCAGGAGAAATGAAATTGAGCGGAGGCACTAGGTGGTGCCAGCCTGGCTAAATCTCAACTGAACAAAAGGTAAAAGGGAGTTGTAAAATGAAAACTACAGCTTCATGACATCACAAAGTGGAACAGAGCATTTTGAGCTTTGGACATGTAGACACACTATAATAATAAAAGGTTACTCAAACATGTGTTAACGAAACAAAACACAACTCCTGGTAATGGTACACTTAAAGAATAAAACTGAATGATTTGAGAAAGCACATTCAGAGGAAATCTTTACCATCAACCATCAAGTTACTTTTTTCCAGTTAACACATATGGACATACAAAATATGTCAATTGAATGAACATATTTACATATATGTATAAATATGTGCCTTTGTAGGATTGCAATTTAACATTGTGTAAAAAATGAAATTGAATTGAATTGAAAAACCATTTCTCTTTGTTTTTGTGTTGAGTAGGAAATGGTGAAAGTTTCAAGTCTGTATTTTGTCCCATTTCAGAATTAGAGAACAAAACATGTTACAGTATCTGCAAGTTGTTAGAAATTCTCCAGAAAAACAACCGAAAAATGCAGTATCTGTGTTTGTATTCGTTACTGTACTTTTCTTTTGTATCACTGAAGAAACTGGAGTTACTGTGAATTTCACAAGAATTTCTCAAGAACAAGACAGAGATGAGTCATAAAACGTTGTCACCAAATAAAACAAGTGTCAGGAAGTTGTTTTTTGGTCTTAACTCAGTGTTGACAAAATATGCCTTACTGTGTTTTTCTTTGCATCTCTCCCAGGCCCTATTCAAACCCTCCTTATGGTTAACAGAACGATCCTGTCCAAAGCTCAGTCCACAAGCCTGCGTCACCCGTGCTCCCACATGATAATTTTCCATACACGCACAAAAGCATGACACAAAACGACACACTACAAACCTGATGCTATGTGCAGTAGTTTCAGCGAGGTGCATGCTGATTGTGTTGTCATAGCGCTCTGAAACTTATTAAACATGTTAATGTGTCCTGTTTGGGGAATATACCATTTTCAAAACAAAAAAGGTAACAGGGTGATCTAAATATGTGATGTGTTTGCAATTAATATCCCATAGAAGTGCAATACTCTCTCTTTAAATGTCCTATATTACACAGAATTGACTCCTGAGCTTTTAGCCATGTTATAATGATGTTTATAAATATATATATATTTTTTTCATATAGTATAAAAAGACATCAACAGTGTCACAACATCAGACACACAAGAAATGAATGAAAAGGAGCAGAAAGAAGAGTAATCTTATTTAATCTGCCCCTCATATTTGTGTTTTCGAGTTGTGTTTTGTTCCATTTACATATGTCTGAGTAACCCTTTATTGCTAGTCTTTTTACATTTCCAAAGCTCAAAATGCTCTGTTCCACCTTGTGATGTCATGAAGCATTCCCTTACCTTTTGTTCTGTAGAGATTAGAAACTCCAGAGCTGGAATGATGTAAACCAGACATGCCAAACTCAGGCCCGGGAGCCAAATTTGGCCCGCGATATAATTATATTTGACCTGCGAGATCATATCAAATATGTATTAGAGATGGTCTGCTGGCTACAGATAGGCTATAGAGACATTATTTATTTAAAATTGTGTTATTATTTTATACTATACTTGCTCTGGATTAAATGTTTAAGCAAAACTATAATTAAACATTTATTTTAATAAGAAAAGGTTTAACATTACATATCTTGAAAGAAAACAGATGTTGTTGAAATTTTTCAATCAATATTAAGTTTGGCTTTGTCCCTGTTTTTAATTTTGGTCCCTCTGTGAATTTGAGTTTGACACCCCTGATCTAAATGAGTCTGGTGAAGGTGTATGGATCTTAAAAACACATTGGAGCATTTGCTGTATTATCATGTTACATCACAAGGTGGAACTGAGCCTAAATATGCAGGATTTATGTGTTAAACATGTGAGAATGAAACAAAACACAACTCCAGGTCTGTTTTTGAAGAGGAAACAACATTATAATATACAGTAGATCAGAAAATAGCATAATCTGGGCCTTTTAAGGTGTTACTTTGACAATATCATAATTTTCGATACAATTTATGTGTTTACCTCTGTTCCTTACATAAGTAGATTACAGATCTCTCACCTCCGAACCATTAAAAGCTGATGTACAATTATCCTGTGTAGCTATTCTGAGCAGCCCCCAGAGACGGAGCTGCCTGGACCTGTGTTTGTAATTGACCCACACCAGTGAGAATCTGCGTCGTAAGGAACAGCCTTTGATATAATTACGCCATAACAAAGTGCCAGGCTCTCTCCTGTTCAGACCAGCGCACAGGAAATTGGATTGTGGGTAATGCGGTTCACAAGGTTACTGATTTGAGTAAATATGCACATTCCCGTACACAATGTAATTTCAGAGACAGGCGGTTTTTTGGACACGTCAAGTAAAACCGACTGATTTCTTTGTACTGGGCTTTGGGAGGTTATGGTTTATTGCCCCCACTGGGAAGTTTGACCCCTGAGTTTGACCCCTAAACTTCAAAGGTGCTGGGGCAACCTGAGAGCAGCACCAAAGGGACCTTTCTCCAGATCTTGGTCTTAAGTTGGATGGTTAGTTTATTTCTCTTCATTAGTTTAAAGGTACTATATAACTTTTTGGTTGAGGGTCCTTCACTTGTTTGTTTCTATGAATATGTCATTTCTCTGCCTGTAATGTTCCACAGTGTGACATTAAAGAGCTGCTCTTTACATTTATTCAATTACAGGTGGTTTATAGCTTAAAAATACCTAGAAAAACAGGCATTCTGACTGTGAGCGGGGTCGCCTCTAAACACATTTCTCAAGCCATTTTCCGCTGTTAGGATCCAACAACTATGCAATTACGATGTCCGAATCCCAAAACTAAAATATGACAATATCAGAACCAGAAACAAAAGCGATGTGGTTCAAAAGACTAGAAAAGACTGGCTTTGTCAATAGACGCATCCCACTGGGAAAACAAACATGGCGGTTTGATGCTCACTTTTTCAGGAAAATCCTTCCCAGTATGCATTGCCCGATGACCAGAAGTCCGAGATTCGTGATGCGTGTATGCCGTACTGTGAAACATTCCAGGCAAAGGAATAACATCTTAATGGTAAAAAGCATTTGACAGACCCTCCACCAGAAAAGTTACACAATGCACCTTTAACAATAGTGATCATTTTCAGATTTACAAACTGTAGCAGATACTAACACACAAGTCTAGAGCGCCCTCTCGTGGCTGTGGGTGAAAATTTTAGTACATAAGTCGCAACGGAGTATAAGTCGCAGAACCACCCAAACCATGAAAAAACTGCGACTTATAGTCCGAAAAATACGGTACTTACTATATTTTGCCAGACATAGACTTCGACTGAGATCTCAGTGTTTGTTGTTGTAATTGTGCGCCTTTTCTATCTCTTTCTTTTCTTTCCGCGTTCATTGTCAGTAAAATAGAGTAATTTACAGAGTTCACTTATCCTCTGCGAATGCGCTGCAAGTAACACAGAGGTGGGGCGATAATTTGCAAATTGCATGTTGTACTTAGGACTTAAGAGTAAAAATATATGTGGGAAAAGTACTTCTCAGGAAAGAGTAACTTCAAGAATTGTAATGAAATGTAATCTGAAGGAGAAAACAAGAAATAATGCACAAAACCTGGTATTTTCAAAGGACAGCCAAACGGAAGGAGCAGAGCAAGAAACACAAATGTTCAAAAATAATTTCAAATGACCTAAACCTAAACTTATATTCAAGTAAGAGAACTAGTACTTAAATAAAAACAAGTAGGAGTAAAAGTACGCTGCTAGAAAAGTACAAGACCTTTAAAAAGTTACTCAGGTAAATGTAACCCCTTTTATATAGATGTTTTGTGTGTATTTTTGCATTTAAGTAAATGGTAAATTAAGTTGAGATTATTAATTTGACTATAGCAAAAAAAAAAAAAAAAGAAAGAAAGAAAATAGAAATTTGGTTATGTTGCAAATTTGTGACAACTAGAAACAAGTGCTTACCAAAGGTTCGTAGGAAGCAATGCAATCGCCATCATATTTGTGATGGCTGGAGTTAACTAAATGTAAGTGAGTACTACCCACGTCAGTCTGACTTTACTACATTACTGCTGACATCTGAGGATTAACAGGGAGTAGGGGTCACGCGAGTTCAAGGTTAGTCATTTTAAACGGAGCAGTCAGGAAGTGAGCGTGTGCAGCCAGCAGAAAAAGTGAAGAGTCAAGCAGCCGCAGGAGCCCCACAGTCCACACACACATGTCCACACATCACATGGGCTCTCGGTTAGTCATTGTGCTGAGCTACAGGCTAATAAAACTAATGAGGCTAGTACTACGTCACTGTAATGAAGTATATATAGTACACATAATATTCTGCCATACATTATTATTTCTAAGGGCCAAATACACTTAAACAACTATATTTATTTGTTAAAAAATGGTTATAACACTTCTTCGGGGTATTAATTGCTAAATCATAACATGTTTGACTGCTATATCTCTAAACACCACTTCATAGCATGTTTAATAAGTTTCAGTTCTCCTCCCTTTGCTCTCCGCTCTAACTCACTCCCCCTTCAGAGTGCTATCATAATACAATCGACATGCATTTTGCTAATGAAACTACAACACATCACGTCAGGTTTGTGAAACTGTAGTGTATTTTTTGTATCATGCTTTATATATTTATGGCCATTAGGGATGGGCATTCGATGAAATTTTCTTAATCGATCGTCGGAAGAATTAACGATCGATTATCGATTAATCATTAACGTTTTTATATTAAAATGATCATCATTATTATTACTATCTGCACTACTAATCTGCATAAATAAATTCAACTTTACGACATATAAACAGTAACGACTCTAGAGCCACATCAGCCCGTTTGACATTATAATGTGTTAATTCAGTTTTGTGCAACTGTCACAGAAACGAAACTTAAAACCGCATCGCTAATTTGCATAAAGTAAGTGAAGATAAAACTACAGCTCTTGTGTCGCTGATGTGGTTCAATTTCTGTAGGATTAAAATGATTCAGTTGAATACAGGTTAGTGTGACCATATTTGCATTTGTCAAACCTAGGACACCGTACGGGGGGAGGGAGGTGGGGCCTCGTCATCGACACTGCGCTACTCTCACCTGACAAAACTTTTTCCCACTATACACTGTGCACATGGCCTCACACTTGTCCCGAACGCAACGGAAAGTGTGGAATTTCTTGTACAAATCATCGTTAAGTACACATTTGTGCTTCGGTACGTTGCAGACTGACCAAATGTTTGTGTCTCGCTCCTTCTGAGTGCAGAGAGCTACACGTACAGACCCCTGTTTAGTCACACTATGCACAGCAACCTACATTCGGTTTGTCGATTAAAATGACCGTAATCGATGAAATTCTTAATGCTCAATTATCGATTAATCGACTAATCATGCCCATCCCTAATGGCCATGATAGATCCTGGGTGACATAGGCTTGTGGGCTGAGCTTTCGACTCGGGAGAGATCACTAGATTACTGAAACATGCATGGATGACCTCTAAAAACTCTTCAGACATGTTTTTGATGAAGGAACAATGTTATAATAACCAGGGATGTAGCGATATCCAAATCTCTCTGTACGATACTTTCACGATTTGCATCTTGCAGTACAATATTCATTGCGATATTATTTGGAGGGTGACAAAATAGTAAATATTCTACTTTTCTTTCTAAAATCCTTTTTAAAAAGCCTTTGGCACTGTCATAATCCAAAGATTTAATAACAGTTATTTAGTCTTGCCCTGAAACAGAGCAAAGGATCATTGTCTATGTACACTTTTACTGCGCCATAACTTTTCATTAAAGCAAAGAGATTTGTAATTTGACATATTGTGATGGTCCACGATATGACTGTGAGACTTTTGACAATATCTAGGGGTGTGCAAAAATATCGAAATATCAATATATCGTATAGTTTAATGTGATGATACAGTATCGATATCGTGGGCTGCTGTATCGATATATCGCCAAGAGTATTTTTGGTATATTTTACAAAATTATTTTATTACAGAGCTACAGTTTTGTTGCTTGTTTAGAGGAAGGAAACTCTTTTATGCAACACATTTGACATTTTCACAGTTTTGAGAAATAAAATGGGCAGTTTCATTATCACCTTTTCACAAGAAGTGGTTTAACAAAGACTTTTAGTGTCACAGCCATGATTTAGCCTTGATTTTTTATTGAACTGTAGCAAACCACTTTGTAATTTATCATATCGAATCAAAAGTGCACTGTATTGAGATATGTATCGTATCGTGGCCTATGTATCGAGGTTTGTAACATATCAGCATCTTCTTAAGGATATCCAGCCCTAATGATATCACAATATTTAGTATATTAATATTTATTATTACATCCCTAGTTATAACACGGTAGAAACCTCCATAAAGTTGATTTAACATCACTTACTTTTCTCCAGTTAGGTAGATAAATGTAATGCCACACTATGAAACATTTTAGGCAATGCAATAACACCTTAAGCTGGTGGTGTACGCTCTACCAAAGCTCTGAGTTCATGTACTAGGATGAAATATCTGCGTTATTGACAAACAAAGGGCAAATTCTGTCATAAAATTCAGACATGACATAATGTGAACGCAACCTATTTATAATTAGATCCACTTAACGCTGCTTCTTTGTTCTCTGCTTTGTTACACTATACCGCTTTAACTGTAGTTCATGAAGTCTATTGGCAGGCTGTAGTCCACTTGTGCATGAAAGCAATTATGTGAAATGAGTGGGGTGGCTGAGAGAGAGGGGGTCAAGTTCCCACTGGGGGGCCGGACTCACGACCACAAATCCAACCCAAACCAGCGGAGCTCTGATTAAAAAGTCTAGGTCTGCGCTGCTCTCTCCACATGTGTCCGATATATCACACAGCATATACGCAGCGTGGGCTCGGTGGGCTCATGATCTAGTGTGTTTGAAGGAGGTTTTTCATATAAGAAGCATGACATTTCTGTAGGAGGTTTTTTGAAAGAAGTTGAGGGAACATATGGAAGTAGTGTAACATGCTGTATACATTTCTGAGAGTTTTTTGTAGCGTTTCATCATTCATCAAAATTATTACGGTATGTAGTCTTAATGGTGCATTGTTTAACTTTTTGTTAGGAGGGTCCGTCACCTTCTTGTTTCTACAGATATGTCATTGCTCTGCCTGGAATGTTCCACAGTATGACTTTAAACAACTCTACTGTACATTGATTAAATTACAGGTGGTTTTATAGCTCAAAAACACCAAGAAAAACAGGTATTCTGACTGTGAGCGGGGTCGCCTCTCCACAGATCTAATCTGTAACTTGGTCTGGTTTGGTCTCGATGAAGATAGAAAGGTTTAATGCCATACTGTGAAACATTCCTAGACAAAGCAATAACATCTCCCTGGAGAAAAGCATTTGATAAACCCTCCATCAGAAAAGTTACACAATGTACTTTTAACAACAGTGATCATTTTCAGATTTATAAACCAGTATCCACATATCAATTAGAGTTTCCCAAATACAAAAATTTCAAACTTGATTTTAATACTCAGGAAGAGACTCGATGCTTGATACCACTATTATATATATAACACTGTTTATTTTTATGATATAGTGTGATTTTCAACTTTAAATCGTCATACTTTTCTATTACTATTTTATTATCATGTAGTTTTATATCTGTGTAATCCCTCACTCGTCCAGGTAGGTTCCATAGTGGTCCATGTGCGTATACTAGTCTATGAGCTCTTATTCTTTATTCAGGAAAGGTTCATTTCTGTCCTGTGAATGTGAACTTTTTTAGTATCGATACCTGCTTAAATGAGTATCTAGTTTCGATACTAGTTTTATCGATTAATCTGATTTTCGGTAGCCAGGCTGGCACCACCTAGTGCTTCCGCTCAATTTCATTTCTCTTCAGTGACTAGATCAGGAATCGGAATACACTAGACAGTTTGTAAGAACCCTGGAAGTTGTAGACTGCACACCGGTCAATCAGCGAAGAGCTGTGAAGCCATGACTTCAAACTCAAGCGCCTGTCTGGGTCCAAACAAAGATGTGATGGATGTAGACGAAGCCATACATTCTGTGTCGGCAACTATTCCCGAAATTGAGGATTTAAACCCGGAATAAAGAGAACGTTTGGTGAATTTTATCAAGGGGAAACACGTTATTGCCCTTCTTCCTACGGGATTTGATGCATTACACACGTTACGACCAAATAGCAGCGATTGGTTAAATAAAAAAGTACCGGCCTACCGTCTAGCGAATGAATCCTAATGCTGCGAGGTCAGACGGTTTCCACAAAGTGAAAGCGGCTGATGAATCAGGCTAGATTTTCTGTACTTTTGACAGCTTCCTTGGACAACTAAACAGTTTAAAAAGTGGAATTAATGAATATAAAACAAAATCATCGCTGTCACCATGATGTCTTATAATAATTCTGATACAGTATACGCTTTTGAATTTACACTTGTACAAAAGTGTATCTAGTTTCAGTATTTTTTGAAGTGAAACTATATAAACATGAAATCAAGGAAGTGTAATATTGAAACTAACAAACCAGCAAACACAGCTACGTTTACGCAAATTTAAAGCATGCATTTAAAACCCGTGATACAGCAGTTCTACTTCTTGTTCCCTTTTCTGACCCAGACACAACTGGATTAAAGTTGTTTATGAAGTAGTTTTTGTTATGTCCATCTATGTTCAAGTTGAAGCTTAATAAAGTATTGCAGTAATTTATAGGGCTATTTGCAACTAGGACAGTTTTTCTAAATGTTAATGATCAGCTTCTTTTTAATCGGGATTTTAATCGGGATTAAAATATTAAAATTTCCAACTTGATTTCGAAACTAAGGAATAGACTCAATACTCAATACAGATTCTGATACCACCCACAGTGATAATAAAAAGAAATATATATATATATATATATATATATATATATATATATATATATATATATATATATATATATATATATATATATATATATATATATTAAGACAATAGAATGTAACAGAACATTAAATAATAGTACTTTCTTTTTATTCCCATGTGGTCTTAGATCTGTGTAATCCCTCAGTGGTTCAGGTAGGTCCCTTGTTCAAGATCATTCTAAAGCCTATTCAGGAAAGGTTCCCGTGAATGTGACTTTTTAGTATCGATATTTGCCCAAATGAGTATCTAGTTTTGATACTAGTTTTAGTATTAATTAGTATCTGACTTTTGACTTTTGACAAACCTAGTTCGCAGTCAATCCTGTGTCAGTAAAAGGATGTGGTTTGTAGCAGAATTCAGAATATGGAGAAGGAAATTTGACTTTTTTTGTTTTGTTTTAAATAGCCTGTTTAGTTTGATTTGAATAAGGCCATATTAAATAAATTGAAAATTGTGATCTATTAGTCAGTATTTGTCATATGGGCCAGCTCTATTAAATTACACTTTTGAATTAAATTAAAAATTAAACTACAAATAAGATACACATTGATCTTGTATAAAGCCTACTCTATGTTCCATCGAGTCACCTTTGTAAGTGATCACCAGTGTTGGAAAGTAACTGAATACATGTACCAAAAATAGGAATTCTGAATACTAATTTTGAGTACTTTTATTCTGATACAGTTGCTCTTTTATTTGGTGGTATTCAGAGTTGCTTTTTTTTTAAATTAAAAGGAATACTTGGAGGTACTTCATCTGCAATTTTGGCTTTGAACTGCGTAGTATTATAATGCAAGAAGAAAGAAAACAGCTCGTGCAGTGGGGGCATGTGCCATTTTTTTGGTCTCTAATTAGACATGAATTACTGCAGAACAAACAGTGGAACAAAAATAAAGCTGTTTGTAATTATATGTCATGTTATTTTTACACTATACACGCGCAGCTCGTCGTAAAAGTATTCAGAGTATTCAGAATACAGTACTCTGATTGGACCCTGTCACAGAATACATCACAAAATACATTTTAATTGTGGTTTGCGTATTCTGTAACTAAAGTATTCTTCCCATCACTGGCCATCATTTATAAGGCAGGTTTATGCTTTGTATCTGAACTAAAGATGAATGATGTTACTTTACACGCTCAAGCTCATAATTGCATTTTGTGGGTAGATCTGTAATCTTCTGCTATCTGGAAAAAGTAGGAAAGATGAAAGAAGACATTACATGCTACTTTAAGATAGTTTCACAGTAGGTTTCAGAGGTGGGTAGTAGGGATGTAACCATAACCAAAGTATCGTGATATCGTATCGTCAAAATTCTCACAATAACATCATGGACCATCACAATATATCGAATGTCAAGTCTCTTTGCTTAAATTAAGAGTTATGGTGCAGCAATAGCTAAAAAAAGACAGAGAGAACTACACAGACCATGATCCTTTGCTGCATTTCGGTGTAGACTACGTGAAGAAATAACAGTTGTAAGCACTTTTAAGTCTTAGTTCTTTGGATTAAGTCTAGTCAAAGCGTGACAATATCGTATTGTGAGACTTGGATATCGTTACACCCCTAGTGGGTAGTACTCAGTTACATTTACTTGAGTAACCTTTTTTATTAAGAAGTTGTACTTTTCTAGCAGCATACTTTTACGACTCCTTGAGTAATATTTTTATGGAAGTAACAGTACTCTTAAGTAAAAGTTGTGGTTACGCTTCCCATTGTGAGTACGTCAAGTGGAAAGTGACAAAATGTTATGTTGACAATATGAAATAATTTGAATATTTGTGTTTATTTTTTTTTTCGCATTTTTGTGTCTATCTTTTGAAAATAACAGATTGTGTGCATTATTTAATGTTTTATCTGAATTATAAATCAGATTATACATCTCGATAGTTATGCTTTCACTTACTCTACAACATTGTTTCCCAAAAGACTGGGTCGCGACGCTCAGGTGGGTCGCAAGAGAAAAAATTTTTTGGGGTCAACTTGTCACGATCTGTATGTAGGTCTGCAATATACTACGTAGAAATAGGTGACTTATGGATCCTTTTATTGCTGGTTCAATTTCATTGTTTAAAACTTGAGTAATACTAATTGTTCCTAGAGACACAATCACTCAGTCAACAATAAAATACCCTCATTAATGTTCAATAATGGTCAAATTCAGCTTGATTTTGTGATTTCCGAACAATCTCTATTGACTTGGGTCACAAAGTTTTGTTGCTTTTAAAATACAGGTCCCCAGAAAAAAAGTTTAGGAAACCACAAGAGTTTAATATTTTTTTATTCTTACTTGAGTGGTTTCTTTGGACCACTACTTCGCACGTCTACTTGAGTAATAACATTTTAAGTCATGTTACTCTTACTTTAGTACAATGCCGGGCTATTCTCCCCACTTCTAGTAGTTTTTCACTGTGGTTTCTGTCTTGAGCAATGCCAGTACATTGTCCATTCACTTAGCAGTTTTCTTTAGCATTAGCCGTGCGCAAACATTTGATTTGTCTCCAGTTTCTAACCTCGTGTCTTGAATTGCACCGCTGTCTGTGCGTGTGTGGGACGGTCTGATGGGGAGGGGAGGAGACTGCTGGATTCTGCCTGCTTGAGCCTCTGCTGCTGCTGCTGCTGCTGCTGCTACTGCTTCTGCTAAAATAATAGCCCGGCTGTGCAGATCTCCCACAATTCTCCTCTCCTCGGACGCACGGAGGAGCATAGCGTGATAGGCTGAGGGGTTAGCACGGAGAGGGGAACTACTGCAGCAGAGGAGCTGATCACCGCTGTCAGGAATCCCACCTCCACCACAGCGACGACTCTCAGGGTATTTAACACGTTTTTATGCCATTTTATTTCACTATCACTTGCAATTACGCGTCGGTTCCATCTACGTCGTGTCTGTTTTACGCGCGCACGTCTTGTTATTCAACTAACCACATCGCCAGCGGCCAATGACTGACAATTAACATTAAAACAGACCTCTGCTGTATCCAAGTGGAGCGAAAAGTGCTAAAGGCGACGCGGTTAGGAGAAGGCAACAACTCGTCTCTTTGGTGCGGTCGTGCGTAATCGTGCGTTGTCGCGGAATTCGGGGGGTTCAGTGTTGTTGTTTTGTCGCTGAATGGACTGCCAAGATGCGATCGCGTTTTTCCAGCTTGGATTTCCATAGAAGCGAACCGGTTTGAGTAGGCTAAACTAAGCGGGCACCCTTTTCACTGTCCCAGAATGGTGATTTGTCAGAACGCGTATTAAAGATTCGTTGTAACCCTAAACCCGTTGTATTGTCTGATAGCGGAAGAAAAGAGATGATTCACTGGCTTTGTTTATGCTGGCGTTTTGTAGCGGGTTAGACGAGCCATATGAACCCGTGGGCTGGACGACATTCTCGGCTGTTTTTGATCTGCACTGCGGTAGGCGTGGTTAGGGCAGACCCGGTGCTTAGGTCCTCCTCGTAGCATCCTCCTTTACATCCTTGTCATGAGGTAGCAGCGGCTATTATAGGCCATATCTGACTAGACAGTTTGTTAAAATGCGCAGTAAGCGGTGGCTGCAGTTGTTTTTTAGCCTTGGATTATGTTTCACAATGCTTTGAATGGAACAGGAGCATTAAAAACTATCCTAGCTTTTCTTTGCCTTGTCAAATGAAGGACATTGCCTATTTATAGAAGCTTAATTAACAATGTACAACCTAATTTTAAGTTTATATATAGGTCATTTTGAGTTATTACTGTTTTCTTTCATAACATGACAACATGACGGAGCAAAAACTACTCTGTCAATACGAGCAGCAGGCTGTAGTTTTCAGCGTTCCCCTTGGAGTTGTGATAACCTTAGTCGACCCAGAGTGAAAATCAGATACTAATTGATACTAAAACTGGTACTGAAAGTAGGTACTCATTTGAGCAAGTATTGATATTAAAAATTCACATTCACAGGACAGAAATTAACTTTCCTGAATAGCTTTAGAATGATTTTGAGCTGTATCAGAACAAGTGTAAGAGCACATAGACTAGTATACGCCCATGAACCACTGAGGGATTACACAGATATGAGACCACATGGTAATATAAAAGAAAGTACTACTACCTAGGGATGTAACAATAACCGAAAAATTGTGATATCATATCGTCAAAAGACTCACAATAATATCGTGGGCTGTCACAATATATCGAATTACACATTTCTTTGCTTAAATGCATGTTTTTATAGTAGTAACAGCTTATAAACATCATCCCATGATTCATTTCAGTGCAGACAACATGAAGAAACATGTTTTTTACTTGAATTTTTGGGATTATGATGGAAATAATTCTCCACCAGAAAAGCTACACAATGCACCTTTAACCAAATTACCATGTTGTGCTATTTACTAGGGGTGTAAAAAAAATCGATTAAGTGATATATCGTGATACTTCATTGTGCAATTCTTGTATCAATTCAAAATGCTTTCGAAAACATTTTTTTTTTAAGTCCGTTTTTAAAATTCTATTACTACTTCTTACTACTGTAAATTGTAATTTTGTTGTTCTTGGGAATGTGTCCTCGACCATAATATTGTATGTAATTATTGATAAATCACAATATCGTATATTGTAATCACAATATATCCTCCTTTGTTTTAGTATCAGGATATATCGTGATATATTGACTCGTGACATGCATATTGTTTATTTATTATCTATTTACTAAATTTCACTTCCCAAATGAGAAACATTGGAGCTGCGTTGTTTCCTGTGTAGGGTCAGGCTTCGTAACCGTCTGCCTATAGAGTAACGTGAGCCACCGTATTGAAAACATATTACCATAAGATAAAGTTAGCCGGCTAATCTAATCTTTGGTATGGATCCCTATTTTGATTAATCAAATAAACATCATTTGGATGCAGTCAGCTGTGCTAATGGACTTTTGTAATTACATTTGCCAGAAGCAGCTCTGGATAATAACGCTCATTTACGGACTGGCTCTCAGCTCATACATGCAAAATCCCCAGCGGTAACTCAGCAGCTTTCAGGCCAATAAATAGTTTTATTTACTTCAAAATGCTACAACATTGAAAGTGCATATGCCAGGTTTTTATCCTCTAATTTTGGCCTGACTTGGTGGGATTGTAACTATTAACTACTATAAATAGTTTATGCCAATCCAATATCAGAGAGTTCGAAAACACTGGTGACAGCACACCAGGGAGAATTCTGTCTCTTTACTCTTTTTTAAAACATCATTTCAACAAAATAAAGTTGTTTTCTTGAATTTGTATTTATTAAATAGAGTGATGTCAAACCATGAAGTAAAAATTTGAACCTAAAGATTGCCAAAATTGTGTGAAAAATGTAAAAGAAATGATCAAAATTGTAATTATTATGATCTTAACTGTGTTTTAGTAAAATGACTGGTCTAACCTGTCATAGGCACTTGAAAGATGTACTCCATAACTTTGCTGAGAGAGGGGTCACTACTTTCTGGTCTCCATGGAATTATTATTGATTTATCTGGAATATTCCTCGTGACAGATCAGCTTACTGTTAGACACAAGCAGGATACAGCACTATTACAATTTAGATTAGGGCTGCTCGATTATGGAAAAAATGATTACTTTGGCCAATAAAACGATTATTTTTTATTTACACAATTCATTTATTCAGCAATTTACTTCCAAAATAAACTATATATCCAGCTGTTCTACAATCTCTATATTTAAAAATAAAATAAATATACATATTTATATAAAAAATATCCCCAAATAAAGTTTATTTCAGCTTTATTGTATGAGTTTGGAGATCGATAGACACACAAATTGAAATTGCGTTCAAAATTCGACTTGCACAGCCTTAATTCAGATCTGTGGAGAGTCGTCCCGATTCACAGGAAGTATTTTTGAACAAATGAACATCTCACAATTTAAGTTTCAGTCTCAAAACGCGACGAATATGTTTTTTTACAACTTAAGTCCAGACTGATATCTCTGCATTTTTTATTCAGAGCGCTTATTGGTCTGGTTTATTTCAGTGACGCATGTGAAATGAAAGAGGTCATCGGTCACGTATCATTAAGAACCTTTTTTCCCCTCCTTTTTTTCCTCATTAGCAGCCGTATTTGTTTTGATACGGACAGACCGTGTGTCTCTGGTCGTCTAACCCACCAATCAGACAATCGTCCTTCTGAACTCAGGCGCATGCACTGGTGTCTGGAGACCACACTCATGTCTTTGTGATGTGCTGGAGAAGTGCGTTTCTGAACCCCAGGCAAATAAGTGCTATTTTGAGACGCAAACTTTGTTACATTGTAGTACTTTCTTTTATTTACCATGTGGTTTTGTAGCTGTTATCCCTCAGTCATTCCAGTTGGTTCCATCTTGGGTATCGATTTTTTAATGTGCTCAAATAAGTATCTCGTTTCGATACTAGTTTTAGTATTGATCCGCTTCTGATTTGCTTTTTAAATTTATTTATTTTTTTAAGTTATGTGCCCTGATGGAGAGATTTTACGAAAAGGTGCACTGTGTAATTTTGCTGGTAGAGAGTACGCCACTTGCTTATTCCACAGTTCGGAAATAAACTTGCTAATCAAATAAAATGGAGACAAGTTAATGGTCAGATCTATGGAGAAGCAAGCCTGCACATAGTAAGAATCCACATTTTTAAGGTACCGTATTTTTCGGACTATAAGGCGCACTTAAAATCCTTAAATTTTCTTGAAAAATCAACAGTGTGCCTTATGTATTAATTCTGGTTGTGTTTACTGACCTCGAACCGATTTTATGTGGTACACGGTGCTCAAAAATCTGTCAAAATGTTTTAGTATGACTTTGGTAAGCTACGAAGTCGCACCGCTTGATGGATTGTCGGAGCATTACGGCTACTATAGTCAGGAGCCTCACGGAGTAAGAGCGAGCGAGTTGTTGTTTTTTTTTTTCAGCGCTTATAGTTTAGTAAAGTTAAGTAAAGTATAGTTTTGCAAATGAGCCATGTGGTTTTAAGATTCGTCTCTGTAAAACGTAAACAAATGTGCGTAAAGCTGCATTAAACACATTATTACTCAGTGTATATTTGAGTCCTCCTTGTAGAAAATAAAAATCCAAATTTAAATTATCCACCCACATTCACATTCATAATACACATTCACCAAGACAGGGAGGCAACGCCGGGCGAATTACGCCACGATTTGCCAATGGATTGTGAAAGCCTGGGCTAAGGGATCAGTCTCAAGTGTCGTCTGTTTGTTTTGCTTAATGCGCCTTATAATCCGGTGCGCCTTATAGTCCGAAAAGTATGGTATGTTTGAGCTATAAAACACCTGTAATTGAAAAAATGCAAGTCAGATACAGTGCACCTATAGTACTTAATGTATAAATACTTTTCTTATGGTGTATTTTTCTTTTTTTTTTTTTGCTATCCTTACCCAAAAAAGGCATCCCGCCATACCGCACATTTACACTGCGTCTGTTGTACCGTGTGGACAGCCTCGGGTCCTTTGTAACCCTTTAACATCTCCCAGCCCCAGAGACAGTCATGTTAAGAATGTAAACGCCGACTCGATTTACTGCGTCCTCCGTAGAAAAAAGACTCACCTTCATGTGACCGGCCGGGCTCCTCTGAATTCTGCTCGAGCCTGGAGAGAGGCATGGAAAAATGTAGCAACAATGAAGTCAAAGGGACCATTGTACTGATGTTAAATAAGAAGTTCTGAAATGGTATAGCAGATGTTTAAAAGTATATATATGCTCGGTCTTACGTAAGGATTGAAAAGGAAGCCTCTCGGATTTGCTTGAGTCAACACCAAGGCCAGAGGTAGAGCGTTTTTTGGTCAGGTATTTTGTGCTTTTACGTCAGTGGTTCTCCAACTGTGGATCAAAAAGATTATTTTGGGATTATTTAATTCACAGTTCAGTTGTAGTTCGTTCAACATAAGATAGAAAAATGTTTTTAGGGGTCTGTACTTATCGTCTGTACACTTTCTTTGCTCTTCTAGGGATTTTTTGTGAGCTTTTAATCAGGTAGGAATGTTGTTACCTCATCGAAAAAATACTATTATTAGTCTGTCTACATCTCCAAAGCTCAAAATGCTCAAAATGCGGGACCCGACGCAAAACAGTGCGGTGTGGGACACGTTTTGAAAGCTCATTGCGGGCACGGATGGGATGATAAACTGCAGTCCCGCAAACTAAATATGAGTGTTAAGTCAAAAATAAAAATGACGAATATTTGCCTATCATGCATAATTTGTGCTGGATATTTTATTTGGCATTAAGAAAAACATTTTAAGCAGCCCAAATTTACGGACGTGGTCTAATCTCACTCACATTTTATACAATTTCTTCTTCTTCTTCTTCTTCTTCTCCATGCTTGATAGAGCTTAAGAAAGCAAACGGCCCCATTTGCGGGCGGGAGTGGGACAAAATATCGCAGATGCGGGTGGGAGCGGGAATGAAAATTACAAATCTTTGCGGGCGCAGGCGGGAGCGGGACTGAAAATTCTGTCCTGCGCAGACCTCTAATTTACGTTAACAACTTCCTTTTATGTTTTGTTGAGCAGAGATTGGCAACTCCATGTCTGAAATTATCCAAGAGATTCTAATAAAGTTGTGCAGAGTTCAGTTTGAGAGAAAAACACAACCTAAATATGCAGGATTTGTGTGTTGAATCTGTGAATGAGGTATGTTTTTGATAAGGAAACAACATTGTAACATCGGAAAACAGAGTAATATGGACACTTTAAAACAGACATGTCAAACTCAGGCCCGGGGACCAAATTTGGCCCGTGATGTAATTATATTTGGCCCGCAAGATCATTTCAAATATGTATTAGAGCTGGCTCGCCTGCTGCCTCACCGGTATGGCACATGCACCGCTGATACTACAAATCCCAGAATGCTTTACAAAAAAAATTATTTAAAAGGAGTTCAAAAGCTACACATAGCCTATAGAGACATTATTTATTTAAAATGTTGTTATTATTTTATATTATGCTTGTTGTGGGTTCAGTGTCAATAAATATTTAGTTTGGCCCTCGATTTAGTCCCGTTTTAATTTTGGCTCTCTGTGAATCTGACTTTGACACTTCTGCTTTAAAACATCATCAACCTCATAATCCCTCTGTAGCTCAAACAGAAACTCGTACACTACTCGTCCAGTCCACATCCATACTTAGGCTTGTGTCTCTGCCTGCTTTCTATCACACACTGGTGGCTGCATCTCTTTCACTGAAGTATGCTCCAAACCACGTCCTGGTCCAACTCTATGCTACAAAACAGATCTGGTTTGTTTGAATTAGTTGAACTGAAGCAGGACTGTGCAGTGTTAAAAGGAGATGTATTCACCTGCAGCATGTGTCGCTCTGGAGTTTCCATAACATAGAGCTAAAATGGATCTGTCTTTAGGTTCTGTATATGTCTTTTTGGCTGCTGTGTTTGGTATAACATTCTTCTTATAGACCACTGCATGACCTCATGTCAGACTTTCTATCCATCAAGTATAATCTAATAGTATTTTTGGCCATATTATCTAATCTGTATTTCATTTTGAGCCATCAGTTTGTCATGTAATCTAGGGTGATCACCATATGTCCCTATTTACCCAGGACAGTCCCAGTTTGGAGCCCTGTGTCCCATGTACCAGCAGATATATCCAAAACCACTGATTTGTCCCAGTTTTATACAAGAAATGTCCCAGAAGTCCTTATTTTTGACCAATCTGATCCCTGCCAACACTAAGGAGAGGCATAAATTGTCATTTATTTAGGAAAAATATAGAAAAGCTGATTAAAAATGACCAAAACACAAAGAAAATGTGACTATACTAAGATAGTCATACAGTCATATAGTCATACATTTAGCCATACTGCAGAAAAATGTTCCTTAATTACGCACTCGTTTAACAATTTTATTATTACCAACCACCACAAACCGGGGATGTCCCAGTTTTTTATTTTGAAAGTTTTGTCACTCTAATGTAATCCACAGCATGGTTTTGTTTTGGATCCTTTTTCATAGCCTGGTACATGAAGATGCAGTTCACCTTTACCTTTTATTGTTTGCCAAAAACAACGTAAGCTCAGTAAGTTTCACTTTTGTTTCTGAGCGCTATCACAATCGGCATGCATTTCGCAAAAATGAAACTACTCCACACTGCCTCAGGTTTGTGAAGTTTGTTGTAGTGTGTTGTTTTGTATCATGCTTTTGTATATTTATGGAAAACTGTTCTTCATTTATGTCTATGGAGGAGTGTTTAGCAGTTACCATGGTGACACAATGCCCGCAATAGCAATAACTAGCAAAAAAAAAATTAGTCTGAAAACTCACACAAAATACAAAATGGATTTAACATTTTCGGGAGTCAATACTATCAACACAAGCGTTAATTTTTCTGTTTAAGTGTTTGATTTTCACCATAAAAATGTGAGTGACTAAGCAAAAAACTGTTGACTAATACTGTCTAGCTTGTGACTGTGATATTATATGTGCAAGAGACTCTTTTAACAGATAATATAGTGCTTTCTGGTCAATTAAAACTCGGATTAAAATTTTAACTTGAGTCACAGACCCACACCCCCAGGGAATGTTGATGATCTCAGCTGCAAAGTATCAATAAAAACAAGGTCTACTGCAGTACATTTTATTGGAGGGAGTATTAAATAGGTCAGAGGACATTGCACTCTGGGTCACATTTGTTGTAAAAAGCCTCTCTTATCCTTCCTGTTGAGTTGGGACTGTAGAAAATCAATATTAAACAGAAGCAGTCACCAGATTGTACACTTCCTCCTGGTTATTGATACTTTGCAGCTGTCGACAACCAGAGTTTCTCACAAGATTATGGTGGTACAAGTGCTAAATATTTGAATAATAATACAATATTTTGGTGTATAAATGTTACTTATTGTCCCTAATGAACAAAATGACAGATTACAGATGCTATATGTTCATGATAACACTACAAGCATAAAGCATTATTTGTTTTAATGAATTTTTTTTGCTAATTTTTTGCACTATAGGGGTGAAAATTAGACTATGGGGGACATCATAGTCTTCTATATTAAGGGAAAACACTGCATCAACATTCCCTGGGGTTGGGTAGGCTTTAGTAAAGTTTAATCTGAACTTTAGGTTCCATGAACTCTCGTATTAAATCCATTTAGTTATTTTTTTTTTCCTTTTGGGAGGAGGTTAAACATTTTGTCAGTGTGTCATCATGGTAACTCCTAAACATTCCACCGTTAAAGATCCCGTATTTTCCGTAGTATAAGTCGCACCAGACTATAAGTTGCATTTTTTGGGGAAATGTATTTTATAAAATCAGAGACCAGGAACTGACATTTCATCTTGAAAGTCAAATTATAGTAATAACAATAAAATAGAGGCTAAATAGGCCTTAATATGTTAACGTAACATGTGAACAGTTATTCAGATAATTATAGCATAAACAACAGAACATAAGTTTACCAAACTCACAATCTCACTCCAAATCACCAAATCCATAGAATTCTTCATCCTCGGTGTCACTCCTGTGCAACCTCCGGAGATAAACCATAGATCCATGAGGTAAACAGAGCGCCGCTTCCTCTTCTGCGTAGGATGGTTTCGTTGTCACTGAAGTTCAGGCTTTGGCGATTCATCCAGTGACTTCTAGGAAAGTTGCATGGCACACCCGTGAAGCTGTGTTTTCCATCCCTGCTTTCTGCCAGTCCCTCACAACTTTCTTGCTCACTTCAAACTTTCTTTCTGCTGCTCGATTACCGTTTTCGGCTGCACGTTTCAGTATTTGCAGCAAGACAGCGGCTTTTGTATACAGGAGACATGCGCAGTAGAGTGAAGTGACAGTGGTACAGGAGTAATAGTAGCAGCAGATACTGACACACAGCCTCTCGCGGCTGTCAGTGTGAAAATTTTAATATATAAGTCGCACCAGAGTATAAGTCGCAGAACCACCCAAATCATGAAAAAAAGTGCATAGTCCGAAAAAGAAAGTACATGTAGAACACCCTCAGTGCGATGTCACTGTAAAGTAGCAATAGATGGCTCTGCAGTCACACTAATGTCACTAATGGGGTTCAGTAGCACAATTAATGACCTCAGAGGCCCGGCCCGGCCCTGAGGTGTCCCTGAGCAGTGTCCAATTTGGGGATCGTCTCCTGTTACAGTGTGAGACAGATGTCCGGCCTGAAGACATGAGGAAAGGGGGGGGAGAATGCACAGAGAATATGACTTTAATCTGCATTGTGTCGAATACCGGCTCGAGTGTCCTCCTGGCTTGAAAGTCCAAGCTCGAGCGTCCCATTCTGTCGGTGTGAACGTCCCCCTCCTCCCTCCGGACGCCTCTTTCTCTTGGGCGCCACACGGGTAACTGCTGTGCCCGGGAGAGGGAGGATGTTCTCGCTGTATCCTCATTTGCTACCAGAAGTTTACTATGAAATCATATTTTGAATAATTTTTTTCTTGTGTCATATCCTGTAGCATCTGTAACTGTTGATTCTGGGAAGAAATATGAATTATTTCCGTGCCTGTTTGCTGTGAACATAATTTGGAGAGCAGCTGTGAAACACAAGAAACTTAAAAAGCGACAGAATTTGTTCAAAAATCATTCACAATCACTTTTTCGTTGAAATATGTCAAATCAAATCCTGAAATAGTTGTTGGACTTTTTATTGAGAACACAAGAGTTTCCATGTGTGGACTATTCCCGATTCCTTAGGGAGGAGTGGGATTGCTTTGTCTGGAATGTCTCACAGTATGATTTTAAACCTTTCTATCTCCATGGACACCAAACCAGACCAAGTTATAGGCCAGATCTGTGGAAAGGCGAGTCAGCTCATAGTCAGAATGTTGTTTTTTCGAAGTATTTTTGAGCTATAAAACCACCTGTAATTGAATATATATAAGGTAGAGCTGTTTAATGTCATACTGTGGAACTTTCCAGGCAGAGCAATGACATCTCCATAGTAACAAGCAGGTGATGGACCCCCAAACAAAAAGTTACATCCTTAAATGATTCTTGAACCTTATTTAAGCCACCACCACAGCATAGTATAAGGAAGTTTATGTAACTCAGCTGTCTTTAGAGGAAGTTAAGGGTTTCGGTTTTAGTTCACAAATATTCTCCTGTTGCAAAATGTGTGAAAATATGTTATCGCCAAGTTATCAGTTTAAAAGCAGTGCAGGATACTGGGCTACAGCAACATTATGCTCGAGATGGAAGTGGTTAGATCTGTATCCGTGACGTGGGGGGTTATTTTTATGAGCATGATATGAGCAATGAAGCTGAAGTGGCATCTTGATCAGGATGGTATCAGCTATAACAGGGATCTTCAGCCTTTTTCCTCTGGTGAGCTACTTTTACAAAATGAAAATGCTACAAGAAATTGAGTGAATATAAGAGCCACAGCGAGCCTTAGATGAGATACAGTTAAACGCCTATAAAACATAAACCATTATCCATGTATTAGTGCTCAAAGTTAGACATCAAACTGACATATGTACAGTGGTAAAAGGCATTTAATCAGTCAAATTTGTCTTATTCAGCCCAATACACATAATTCAGAAATCCCTTGGCGAGCTAGTTGGAAGGGGGTAGAGAGCTACTGGTAGGTCCCGAACTACAGGTTGGAGACCCCTGAGCTATAAGAGATCAGTACTGCTCCAATATTTAGCACCGATATGAAAAAAAAAAAAAAAAAAATGTGATGTCTTTTTCAGCAGACTAAATGAGTGAAAACATGAATTTATAACCCAGATAAATACATTTCCTCTGTATTCCATTATTACCCAAAATTGACTCTTGTGAGCTGCTGTTGCCTTTCTAAAAACATATCTGGAGTTATGTTTTGTTTCATTCACAAGGTCTGTCTACATCTCCAAAGCTCAAAATGCTCTGTTCCACCTTGTGATGTCATATAATACATATAGTACATTTTACATTCAGGTCCCATCCACACTAGTACGTATTTGAGTCGTTTTCGTTGGGGATACAGTGTTCGTCCACACTAATCCGATGGAAAACGGCTCCAGAGACAGAACGATCTGGTGCTGCCATCTCCCATGAATTCATCTGAGTATGGAACTGATCAATCACTGTGTGGACGCCTGAAAACGTTGATACGCTGACGTAGGAGCTCTAGTTGCCGTCCTTATTGGACCACGTCACTCTGACTTGCACCTTCCTGATTCGCTGGGTTCGTCACATCGGTCATGTGACACTATTGTGGAAAACAGTTTAAACAAACCATAGACAAACAGGAAACAGTGTAGCTTGAACTACTTGCTTGTAGAAAAGACTGTTTTCACGCTTGCCATCTTCCTCGGCTCGAAATCGGCTGCTGCAACTTCAGACACGGTGCTCCTTGTTTTTACCACCTACGTGACATTGTGGCATTGTGACGACGTGACGCCAGCCTAGTCAGGCGGTTTCGCGTTACCGTGTGGAGGGAAGGCTTTAATTGGCGCAAATCGTTTCTGACACTGTGATAAAATGATTTGTTTCAGTGTAACTGTAACCTTTGTTCAGTAGAGACTGGCAATTCCAGAGCTGAAATCATCCTAATGATTCTAGTGAAGCTTTATTTAGTTTAAAAACACAATGGAGCACTTCCTGTATTACCACATGACATCACAAGGTGGAACAGTGTTTTCTTAAATAAGCAGAATTTGTGTGTTAAAAGTGTGAATGAAACAAAGCACAACTTCAGGTTTGTTTGTGATGAGGAAACAACATTATAACATAGATCAGAAATGGTACAAAATAGTCCCTTTAAAGAAAGTAATTTAAAATACTTGCATCGCCCATCCCATTACCGTAACCTGTAAAAACCTGTTCACTTCTTATCGTCAATACTAATAGCTTTGAGCACAGATGTCCTCTCCTCCTCTCCTCTCCTTTCCTCCCCTCCTCCTCTCTGTGTTGTTTTCTTAAGCCTTAGCCTCCTCACTGCTGTCATGTGCGTTATCATAAGTGCTGGAGCCTAAAATGGGTCTGGCTCACACGCCCGGGGCCGTAGTGGAGCGCTTAGTGTCACTGGGCCATTACGTAATGCTCTGTACAAACTGATTAGCAGTGTTATTACACTACCAAGCAAAAGTTTGGACTCGCTCCTAATTTTCCTGTATTTGTGTCAGAACAGCCCAATTAAGAGTTAACTTTAGTTATTTACATGTACATTTATTGCTAGAACATTCATAAGTATACTAATAACACAATTTAAGCAAGTATAATGTTCAGGTAGGGATATTTCTAAGCATTTTGCATGAACGCATTTCTGGAAAGTTTAGCTAGCAACATTACCCTATCTTTTGTTTGGTTAAAACACTCAAAATATCTTTCTAAAGGGTTTCATGTCTCACAAATATTGTGTGTGGCTTTTTTGAGTTTATATGAAAGACTGATAATTTCTAGAAAGAAGCATATGTTTAGCTAATTTGAAAATTATCTGAATCTGAAGTAGTACGAAAATGGCCAGAAAACCTCAGATAAGTAAAGAAAAAAGGATTGAAATTCAGGTTTTGAAAAAAGAAGGCTATTCTACAAGACAAATTGCCCAGAAAGTTAAAGTCTCACAAAGTGGAGTTGCAAAAACATTAAAGAGATATGAAGAAACAGGTTCACATGAAGACCGATTTCGTTCTGGTAGAAGCAGAGTCACATCTAAAGCTGAAGATAAGTTCATCAGAGTTACCAGCCTTCGAAATAGACAAAAGACAGCCCCAGAGATAAGAGCTCAGCTAAACTCTACTAGGAGCAATAATGTGTCAGTGGATACTGTGCGGCGTAGACTGCGAGAATCTGGTCTGAACGGCAGGGTAGCAGCCAGAAAACCACTCCTAAGAAAGCAGAACATAAAAAAGAGACTTCAGTGGGCAAGAGAACATAAGGATTGGACTGTAGAAGAATGGAAAACAGTTCTGTTTACAGACGAATCAAAGTTCGAAATTTTTGGATCAAAGCGGCGCAAGTTTGTTCGACGTAGGGTTGGAGAGCGTTTGAATCCTGCATGTGTTGTCCCCACAGTAAAGCATGGTGGAGGTAGCGTCATGGTCTGGGGCTGTTTTGCAGGGGGTCAGACTGGTGATCTGCACAAAGTAACAGGAATTCTAAATCAGCATGGATACCACAGTATCTTACAGAGGCATGCCATTCCCTCTGGGCTGCGTTTAGTGGGCCAGCCATTTACACTACAACAAGACAATGATCCAAAACACACCTCTAAACTGTGTCAGAGGTATCTGGCCAAGAAAGAAGATGAGGGGAAGCTAAGGGTAATGACTTGGCCAGCTCAATCCCCTGACCTTAACCCCATCGAACTTGCATGGGATGAATTGGACAGAAATGTCAAGAACAAGCAACCCACAAGTGCTGCAAACCTTTATGAGATGCTGGTGGAGGAATGGCGGAAAATTTCAAGTGACTATCTCATGTCCCTGATTGACCGAATGCCTCGAATTTGTCAAGCAGTTATTAAAGCTAAAGGAGGCTATTTTGATGAGTCGCAGATTTAGACGATTCATTAACATATTTATTTTGTCAGACACTTCAGTTTTGTTTTCAGTGTTGTTATCTATAGTTTTTACAGTGATTAAAAATAAAATTTTGTTCATAATGTTGTCAATATGAACCAAACACAGAAAAAGTAGGGGTGAGTCTAAACTTTTGCTGGTAGTTAGCTTGGCCCAGGGTTCATCTCTGCTGCAGTCAGGTGTCAGGTTTAAGACAGAGAGGGCTCGCAGGCTTGTACTGACGTGTGGGTTACAACTAATTACACCAGGAAAACAGAAGACGCACATCAGGGCATTTAGGGCTGCACCGTGTATTGTAATCGAAATCGCAGTTTGATTTGGGACAGTTATCAAATCTCTTAAAGGGCCCATATTACACTGTTTTCTGATCTATACTCATCACAAATGTACATGAAGTTGTGTTTTGTTTCATTCACACGTTACAAACAACAACAAACAAGTGCTGCATATTTAGGCTGAGGTTTGGTTCTTCTCTCAAACTGAACTGAAAATACTTGATGTCATACAGTCAATACAGAAAGTTTTTGGATTTCATACACTTTCACTAGAATAATTTTGATAATTTCAGCCCTGGAATTGCCAATCTCTACTGAACTAAAGATAAAAACTAGCTTTTAACTTGAAAACTACCACTACATGACATCACAAGGTGAAATAAAATGTCTAATCGAAACCACTTTTTTTTACATGTTTCCAAAGTGCTGCATAGACAAATAAAATAATAATAAAATAAAATAAAAAACTGTAAATCATAAATAAAAGGCAGTAAATCATAATTAAAAATAATAAATAAAAAGTGTTAAAATGCATAAAGCTAAAAATAATAAAACAACGAATAAACTAAAATACATAAATAAAACAAATAAAAGACACAGAGGACCACACAACTTCGAAGCCAGAGAAGTGGGTCTTAAAACAAGACATAAACACTCACAAAATGGCACAAAAATACCTAGAAAAACAGATATTCTGACTGCGATTAGGCTTCTCCACAGATCTGACCTGTAACTTGGTCTGGTTTGGTCTCCATGCAGATAGAAGATAGAAAGGTTTAATACCATACTGTGAAACACTCCAGACAAAGCAATAAAGTCTCCATGGAGAAAAGATCCTCCACCAGAAAAGTTACACAGTGCACCTTTAAATACAAAGTGCTAATTAGGGCTTTGTATCATTAAGAAGTTGCTGATACGATACATACCTCGATACATGGGCCACGATACGATACATATCTCAATACAGTCAGCTTTTGATTCGATACGATTCATTTCAAATCGATTCAATCAATAAAACATAAAGGCTAAATCATGTCTGTGACACTAAAAGTCTTTGTTAAACCACTTTTTGTGCAAAGTTTATATGAAGCACAAACATTTTAATCATCAAAACAGTGAAAATGTCAAATGTGTCGCATAAACGAGTTTTCTTCCTCGAAACAAGCAACAAAACTGTAGCGCTGTAACAAAATAATTTTATAAAAGTATACCAAAAAATACTCTGGTGATATATCGATACAGCAGCCCATGATATCGATACTGTATCAGCACATTATAAAGAAGCGATATTTTAATATTTTTGCACACCCCAAGTGCTAATACAAAAATCCCATGCACTTGAAAACTGTGTGAAGGTTTAATAAGACATTTTGTTATTTACAGAGGAAACTGTTTACAGATGCAGCTATGGCAAAGGTTTAAGCTCGCTAAGTTACTATAAATATGTTCATATAGAGCTAAAGTGCATTGTGGCAATCGGCTGATGATGTGACCAGGGGGAGTGGAGCCAGACGAGCAGCCCTGGGCGTAGGAGGCAGGTTGCTTTTATAGGCTGCCTGATGCACTGGGCCGTAGAGCGTCCTCCAAAAACCAGACACGTTGTTATTAATAAAGGCACGGCTCAGCAGGGGGCCGTGACAGAGGCCATTCAAATTTAGATTTGACTAGCACATATCTTTGAGTCGTAAAGTAAGGCGTACGTCATTGGCAACTGTGTGCACTGTGCGAACATTTAAGAGTGGGAAGTCATCTACAATTCTTCTAGGGAAGGTGTATGGAGTTTAAAAACACAGTGGAGCACTTCCTGTTAAGGCTATGCAATTAATCAAATTTGATCGTGATTTTGATTTGTGTATCAAATAAAACAATTTAGCTTAACAAAGTTTATTTTAGAATTTTTTTTAATATATATAAATAGGTGTATTTATTTTATTTTTTTTATTTTTGAGATTGTAGAACAGCTGGATATATAGTTTTATTTTTGATAGATTTATGTTTTTCTATGCCTTATTTCATGTTCATTTATTTATTTTAATTTTTAATTTTAATTTTATTTATTTATTTATATATATTTTTTATTTTATTCTATATTTATTTTTGTTGTTTTTTTCCAGAGAGAAATGCTGAATAAATGCATCGTGTAACAAAAAAAAAATTATCATTTGAATAATCGTGATTTCAATATTGACCAAAAATTTTAATTTTTTTATTTTTATTTTTTTTCATAATCGAGCAGCCCTACCTCCTGTATTGACACATGACATCACAAGGTGGAAAGAGTGTTTTCCGTTTGAGAGAAGAACTCTTAAATAAATATATAAGAAGACTAATTATACTACAAAAGTGTGAATGAAACAAAACACAACTCCAGGTGTGTTTGTGACGAGAAAAACAACATTATAACATAGATCAGAAAATGTGATAGTATGAGCGCTTTAAATTATTTTACATTCTAATATTCTAACCTTCATTTGAGTCTTTCCGCAGCTTTATCTTGTTGCATTAGCTCATTATCAGAAGTGGAAGAAGGACCACTACTGTTTTTTCACTCGTCTCTCACACATTCATAGTAAAACATCCTTTCTCTCTCTGTAAATGAGAGCAGTTTTGTGAATAATACATAAACCCAGTGTCCAGGCCCATACACAAGGCCCAGTGTGGCGATTGTGAAGGCAGAGAAGAGCTGTCTGTCTCCTCTCCACCGCTCTGACTGAACGGATTCTTCTTCTATTTCTATGGTGCAAACGAGTCCCGGCCCCTCCTCTGTTCCTCTGTTCCTCTTCTACTCTTCTCCTCTGTTCCTGTTTTTTTTATGGGGTTGAAATCCAAGCAAAGGTTAAACATGCAGCGTTCAGCAGCTGATTCAGGGCTCTTACTTAAAGGGCCCATATTACGCCGGTTTCTGAGCTGGGTTATAATGTTTACTCGTCAAAAAAACATACCTGGAGCTGTGTTTTGTTTTATTCATACATGATTAAAACACAAATCCTGTATATTTAGGTTTTCTCTCAAACGGAAAACACTGTTCGACCTTCAATCTAACCCCAAAACACCTTCACTAGAATCATTTGGATCATTTTAGTCCTGTAATTTCCAATCTCTCTCTCTAAACAAAAGGTAAAAGTTTGGTGTAAATTTACTCACAATGTTGGCCAGTGCATTTTGAGTTTTGGTTATGTAGACAAATATTAATAAAGAATTACTCAAACATGTGTGAATGAAACAAAACACAACTCCAGTTTTACGTTTTTGAGGAAGTAACAACATTGTAACAAGACCAAAAATTAACATGACTTAATTTTGTGAAATATAGGACCTTTTAACGCTGTCAGAGAGAAGAGAGAAATGTCTGATTTTATACAAAAACACAGGCGTTGTACTTGATTTTTTCAATGTGCTAAAGTAAAATGTATAAAGTGGGAGTTCTCGCTAAATAAATTTGAATTCTGTCGACTGGAAAAGTTTTTGAAGAGTGAATACTTGGGCTGCAAAATGAATCAAAATCAATTAAATCACAGTTTGAATGGAGACAATTCGCAAATGTCAAACGCTGCAATTTTTGAAGTTACATTTCCTCAGTACAATACCTACTCCTTAAACCAGTATCTACTCCTTAAGCTTTACGATTTAGCCACGTATGACACAACGTATGAAAAATTTGGCAAATACACTGGCGTACGTCAGATAAGTTATAGGTATGTTTTGCATAAGTTATGAGCACACTGAAGCACGCTGGCATACGTCGACATACGGCAAGTTCGTCGAAAATTTTTGAGCGTGCTGAAAATTTCTCGACTTATGTCAGTGTGTGCTTATATGTGCTGCATACATGGGCATAAATTGTATGTAAGTTATGTGATCGTTGACACACGCTAATTGTAAGTTACTCATAAGTCCAAATACATTGATAGAATGCCTAGCGTACTCAAAACTTATGAGTAACGTGCTTTGAACCTGTGTGTAACTTATATCGAACTTGCCTTCAACACATATTGACGTATGCAGATGTATTTGACATGTTCCAGGCAATCACAGAAGTTACTGAACGTGTTTCTAACTTGTAGCTACCATATAATGGCGTACTAGCAGCGTGAAGGGGAATTGGTTTAATATAAAAATGCGGAAAGCATCAGTACTCCTCCAGAGTTCATGGTGAGCAGACCCCGTGGTACCACCCACCACACTTATCATCCGAGAGATGGAGGATCTGGCAAGGTTGGGATGAGAATACAGACCAGCTGTCCTCCAACATCAGTATGATCTCATCGTTTGGTCACTGTAACAGTTGCGTGCCAATAGAGCCAGGAGAAGAAGAGATGATTGTCGACAATACGCTGCCATGCGCTGTGCATAAGTTAGACTGTCGTTGGGCATAAGTTGTGGACGCTGGTGCCATAAGTTATATTTAAGTTATCAACCCGTTCTATATAAGTTACTAATACGTTATGTATATATCCAATCCATTATGAATACGCTATGTATACACCCAAAATTGAAAAGAAAAAACATTGATAGTTCAGCGTATGCCAGCATTTTAGGGAAATTCTAGCTAAATTGTCAAGGTGTGACAAGGCCATTATACTCACTCTTTAAACCAGTACTCACTCCTTAAACCAGTGCTCACTCCTTAAACCAGTACTCACTCCTTAAACCAGTACTCACTCCTTAAACCAGTACTCACTCTTTAAACCAGTGCTCACTCCTTAAACCAGTATAAACCAGTAAACCAGTATCACTCCTAAACAGTAAACCAGTACCAGTACTACTCTTAAACAGTACCTACTCCTTAAACCAGTACCCACTCCTTAAACCAGTACCTACTCCTTAAACCAGTACCTACTCCTTAAACCAGTACCTACGTCTTAAACCAGTACCTACTCCTTATACCAGTACCTGTGTCTTAAACCAGTACCTACTCCTTAAACCAGTACCTACTCCTTATACCAGTACCTGTGTCTTAAACCAGTACCTACTCCTTAAACCAGTACCTACTCCTTATACCAGTACCTGTGTCTTAAACCAGTACCTACTCCTTAAACCAGTACCTACTCCTTATACCAGTACCTGTGTCTTAAACCAGTACCTACCCTACCCTACCTACTCCTTATACCAGTACCTACTCTTAAACCAGTACCTACCTTACAGTACCTACTCCTTAACCAGTACCTGTGTCTTAAACAGTACCTACTCCTTAAACCAGTACCTACTCCTTAAACCAGTACCTACTCCTTAAACCAGTACCTACTCCTTATACCAGTACCTGTGTCTTAAACCAGTACCTACTCCTTAAACCAGTACCTGTGTCTTAAACCAGTACCTACTCCTTAACCAGTACCTACCTTAAACCAGTACCTTAAACCAGTACCTACTCCTTAAACCAGTACCTACTCCTTAAACCAGTACCTACTCCTTAAACCAGTACCTACTCCTTATACCAGTACCTGTGTCTTAAACCAGTACCTACTCCTTAAACCAGTACCTGACTCCTTAACCAGTACCTACTCCTTAAACCAGTACCTACTCCTTATACCAGTACCTACTCCTTAAACCAGTACCTACTCCTTAAACCAGTACCTACTCCTTAAACCAGTACCTACTCCTTATACCAGTACCTGATTCTTAAACTAGTACTCGCTCCTTAAACAAGTACCTACTTCGTAAACCAGTACCTACTTTTTAAACCAGTACGTGCTTCTTTATCTTGTCCTGAAAAAAAACACATTTGCAAAACCAGGAGTGGAGTTTGATCTTGTGACTCTGATGCCGTCGGAGTTCTCTGCTGTGATCGAGATTAGTAATCAGTGTATAGGGCCTTTTACAGCCGCTGCGTTTGTGACAGCTCGGTTCAAAACGTCCACTCAGCACTGACCCTTGGTGCCTCACATGTGCACAGCAGGACTTCTCACAAACACACCATTAAAGGAAACATATTCTGCAAAATCGACTTTTTTTTTTTTTACCCCTTCAAAGTTGTATTTAGAGTGATTCATGCATGTTTGAGTAATATTTATTCTCCTTCTCCGGTTCTCACCACCGCTGGTGCACACCCTCTGCTTTGAACATTCTCCAGTTTTATTTTCTTAATCGGTGATGCACGTATGATTCAGCAGCATCGTGTAGTCATTTTGGTCCAAATGGGGAAAAAGAAAGAAAAAAACCCAGCAAACTTCTGTCTTTCAGTAACATTTTAGACGACTATTGCTTTGATTTCAAATGTCCATGGGATGAACCGATCCAGCTTTTTCAGTTCCGATACTGAATCCAATACTGTATATATTTGCTGATACCCGATAACAACCGATACCAGAGCAGAGTCTGAAAACAGCATAAACAGATATTGTATCGGCGTTTCTACCAGATTATAACATAATGATCCACAGGTGTCATTAGTGCTGCTCGATTATGGAAAAAAATCATTATCACGATTATTTTGGTCAATATTGAAATCACGATTATTCAAATGATTATTTTTTAGTCATACAGTGCATTCTCTCTCTCTCTCTTTCTCTCAAAAAAAAAAACAACAACACTTTTTTTTATTAATAATTTAAGCAAATTTTCAAATTGAAAATAAATATAGTCTACAAATATGCACCTTAGAGCAGTTTTGCGATGTATAAAACATATATAGGCATAAAAAAAACATAAATGTATCCAAAATAAACTATATATCCAGCTGTTCTACAATCTCTATATTTCGAAAGTAAAATAAATATACTTATTTATATTAAAAAAATCCCAAAATAAACTTAAATCACTAAATAGCAAAATTGTTTCAACTCGATTATATGATTTTGGAGATCGTTTGACTCACAAATCAAAATCATGATCAAAATTTGATTAATTGCACAGCCTTAGGTGTTATAGATTATAACTATACAGCAGACAGAAGCACAATATTTCTTCTTTAAAATGTGAAAAACAGAACTGGTTCATGTAAAACTGTTTGCTGGAGTCCATACATATTCCTGACTATAATCACAATCTATACTGGAGCAAAACACATTTAACCTCATTAGAGAGTCTCTTTGCCTCCTCACAATAAAATATGACTATAAATCCTTCTTAATGTCCGTAGTATCTGTAGTACTTGTATTCTGCTAATCCAGATCCTCCTCTAAATGGTCACAATCTTACTGAAGCGTAATCTCACAAATCTCTATTTAGTTTGGGTTTAGGCTACTTAAAAAAGCTTTTGTGGTGTTGTATTACAATCCTATTTGAGCAGATTCAAACCATGCTCACTTGAAAATGTACATTACCCGCAATTCCTTAACCAATATTTTTTAATTCACCCGTTTGTCTCCATGTGGATGTTTTTGCTTTGCCTTGAATGTTCTACAACTTGAGGGTCAGATCTGTTTTTTGCAAATATCTTTTCGAAACAATAAAAGGTAACATGGTGATCTAGTTAATAAACCGCAGAAATGATCAGTGAGTTAAACAAAAACAACTGGACTTCCTTCTCTCCTTATTTTTGTGGAACATTTCCTGTATTACCACTTAATGACATCACAAGGAGGAGTGTTTTCTGTTTGAGAATTGAGGAAGAGCTCAGCCTAAATACGCAGGGTTTGTTTGTTAAACATGTGTGAATGAAATAAAACTCCGGGGATGTTTTTGATGAGGAAAAAAACATAACATAAATCAGAAATAGTGCAATATGGACCCTTTTAAAGTTGCAAACCTTTTTATCTTCAAGGAGCCCTAACCAAGCCAACTTACAGGTCAGATCTGTGGAGAGGCGACCCGACTCACAGTCAGAATTAAGGCTGTGCAATTAATCGAATTTTATCACGATTTTGATTTGTGTGTCAAACGATCTCCAAACTCATATAATCAATTTGAAACGATTAATGCTTAACAAAGTTTATTTTGGGATATTGGGAACAGCTGGATATATAGTTTATTTTGGATGCAAAATTTTCTATGCCTTATTTCATGTACTAAGTATTTTTTATTCATTTTATGTTTTGTACATCGCAAAACTGCTCTAAGGATTCATATTTGTAGCCTGTATTTATTTTTAATTTGAACGTTTTGAGTAAATTATCAATAACAATTAGGGTTAGGGTTAGGGTTGTGTTTTTTTTTTTGAGAGAGAGAAAAATGCTGAATAAATGCATCATGTAACTAAAATAACAGTTTGAAAAATCATGATTTCAATATTGACCAAAATAATTGTGATAATGATTTTTTTCGAGCAGCTCTAAGTCAAGAATGTCAGTTTTTCTAGGAATTTTTGAGCGATAAAACCACCTGTAATTGAATAAATGTAAGTTAGAGCTGTTTAATGCCATACTGTGGAACATTCCAGGCCGAGCAATGACATATCCAGAAAAGAAGTAGGTGACGGAACCTCAACCAGAAAAAAAAGAAAATTTAAAGATTTGAATAACAACTTCTTCTAAGCTAAAGTTATATTACATGACACTAGTTTTTTTTGTTTTGTTTTTAGTTATTTTTAATGTGTTTTATTGGTTTTATTTATTTGCTCTAGTTTTATTGTTTTAGGACTAGTATGATTAAATCTGAGAGTTTATTTTATCATTATATTGTTATTTGTTGTTATTAGTATGGATTTGTGCAGCACTTTGGAAACTGTGAAATGTGCTGTATAAATAAAATGGATTGGATGTTTCTTTCTGTTCATTATATTCTCTTGGAGCCTGGCGTGTTGTCCCTCTACCTCATGCGTGCTGAACATTTCTGGAGTTCTGGAGTCCTTTACACTGTTGTCATTTTTAGCTCGGCTGGCTCCCGGCTCCCAGCTCCCCGGTCGATTCTGCCTCTTGTCCCCGCGTAAACATGGAGCCTATAAATAAACCGGGTGGAGATGGTGTCACACGGCGGAATGACAGGCAGCCGCTCCGCACTCACCGTGTCCTCTGCACACCACGCACCAATGTCAAGACCGTTGGCATGTACGAGCGCCGCATGTCTGCCTAATATTATAATCGTTGCTATGACTGTACTGCTACTAGTAGTCGACGAAATCTTGGATGTTTTAAAGGTGCATCGTGTGACTTTTTGGGGTTTGTCCGTACACTTCTTAATGATACCCAGGCCTATAGTTACCAGACTCTCCAAACCACAGATCTGACTTGTAATTTGGCTTTTTGGTAGGGCTATCGCGGTTAGGGGATTTCTCCTGCGGTGCCGTATAGCGGCTCAACAGCTTGATATGTGGTGATATCGCACCCCCTTTCCCACCCCCAATCCCCCGGAGTTACAATATTTCCAGCGGCACTGAAAACTCAGATGCTCATGTACCTTGGTTGTCGCGCGGATATAGCGTGTGCTCTCAAAGGGGAGAAGTAAAATTTGTGCCGCTGCATCTGTCCAGCTCTCACTGTGGCAGCTCGGGTCAGAGTTCTGCTCCAGGTCGCGTACTCGCAGACTTAAGAGAGAGAGAACACCAAGCACGAGGAGCAGGTGTCCGCAAAGCGCAATCGGGAGATGGCTGCGTTTACCTGTGGCGGTCCTTTCGCCTGCGGTCACCTGACAGTCTACATGGGCACACCTTAGTCCTGGGTTAGTCCTGGGTTAGTCCTGGGTTAGTCCTGGGTTAGTCCTGGGTTATCACGGGTGGTAACGGGTGGAATGTTAACGGGTCTGGGCGGGTCCGGGTCTCTAAAAATGCATTGCCTGCTTGTCTGTGTGATCAAAATAGTTCCGTAATACACCGAGACTGAGACCAGTTTAGTCCTGTTTAGTCCTGGTTTATACCTCCTGTTTTAGTCCTGTTTTAGTCCTGTTTTAGTCCTGTTTTGGTCCTGTTTTGGTCCTATTTAGTCCTGTTTTAGTCTTGTTTCAGTCCTGTTTATACCCGTTTTAATCCTGTTTTAGTCCTGTTTTAGTCCAGGGATCAGACCTGGTTCAGACCTGTTTTAGTCCTAGGATCAGACCTATTTCAGACCTGGTTAAGACCTGTTTTAGTCCTGGTTCAGTCCCGGGATCAGTCCTGGTTCAGTTGTGGCTCAGTAGTCGTTCAGTCCCGGGATCACTCTCATTTTAGTCCTGTTTTAGTCCTGTTTTAGTCCTGGTTCAGTCTGTATGTGGCGCAAAAGCCCGACATGGCAGTTTAATTCAAGACAGTTATCCGTTTTTTACATTATTATTTTCCATTTCTTATTTTTGGTTTTATTTTGAAAAACCAATGAAATCCACCTTGCACGTGAGCGAACAGAAAACTACTTCGAGAGAGCTCACCCGAACGCATGTTTTATCGCGTGGAACTATTTTGACGCCATACTTATCTCCCTGGAGCTTCAAAACTTTAATGCTATACTGTGGAACATTCCTAGCAAAGCAGAAAAGTTACGCTGTGGACCTTTAATACGAAGCGTCGCGTCTGGCAAAGCAGTGCATGGGTAGTTTCCTCTTGTATTTCTCATCTGGAGGCTTTGGAGATGCCACATGGGGGAGCGAGGGGGGAGCGAGGGGAGCGAGGGGGGAGCGAGGGGGAGCGAGGGGGAGCGAGGGGGGAGCGAGGGGGAGCGAGGGGGGCTGTGGCAGTGTTCAGATGCCTTGGATAAGTGTCTGTAAATATGCCCGAGGCTAAAGGGAGCGTTCAAATGGACCACTGGGAAATGCCAAGTCTGTGAGGGAAGGGAAGCTGTGGGATGAGCCAAAGTTGTCTGCACTTTACTTTGGGGATTTCAGTATTCTACTCTGTCTAGCAATATATTTTAAAGTTAGTATTAGTAATAATAGTGGTAGTAATGGTAGGTATTAGTGGTGGTGATAATAAGTAGTGGTAGTAGCTACTGGTAATAGGTATTAGGTAGTAGGTCATGGTAATATGTATTAGGTAGTGGTAATAGTGGTAGTACTTGTTGTAGGCAGTGGCAGTAGTGGTAGTAGGTAGTAACGGTGTAGTAATGGTAGTAGTAGTAGTAACAGTAGTGGTAGTAGTAGTAGTAGTAGTAGTAGTAGTAGTAGTAGTAGTAGTAGTAGTAGTAGTAGTAGTAGTAGTAGTAGTAGTAGTAGTAGTAGTAGTAGTAGTAGTAGTAGTAGTAGTGTAGTAGTAGTAGTAGTAGTAGTAGTAGTAGTAGTAGTAGTAGTAGTAGTAGTAGTAGTAGTAGTAGTAGTAGTAGTAGTAGTAGTAGTAGTAGTAGTAGTAGTAGTAGTAGTAGTAGTAGTAGTAGTAGTAGTAGTAGTAGTAGTAGTAGTAGTAGTAGTAGTAGTAGTAGTAGTAGTAGTAGTAGTAGTAGTAGTAGTAGTAGTAGTAGTAGTAGTAGTAGTAGTAGTAGTAGTAGTAGTAGTAGTAGTAGTAGTAGTAGTAGTAGTAGTAGTAGTAGTAGTAGTAGTAGTAGTAGTAGTAGTAGTAGTAGTAGTAGTAGTAGTAGTAGTAGTAGTAGTAGTAGTAGTAGTAGTAGTAGTAGTAGTAGTAGTAGTAGTAGTAGTAGTAGTAGTAGTAGTAGTAGTAGTAGTAGTAGTAGTAGTAGTAGTAGTAGTAGTAGTAGTAGTAGTAGTAGTAGTAGTAGTAGTAGTAGTAGTAGTAGTAGTAGTAGTAGTAGTAGTAGTAGTAGTAGTAGTAGTAGTAGTAGTAGTAGTAGTAGTAGTAGTAGTAGTAGTAGTAGTAGTAGTAGTAGTATTAGTAGTAGTAGTAGTAGTAGTAGTAGATAGTGGTAGTAGTGGTAGTAGTGATGATAGATAGTACACTATTAGATAGTGGTAGTTGTTGTGGTGGTGGTAGTAGTGGTAGTAGTAGTGGCAGTAGTGGTAGCAAGTACCAGGTAGTGGTAGTAGATGGTAAGTAGTTCGTAATAGTTGTGGTAGTGGTGGTAGTAGGTAGGTAGTAGGTATTGATAATACTCATTAGGTAGTGGTAAAATGGTAATAGGTAGTAAGTATTGGTAGTAGGTAGTAGGTAGTGGTAATATGTATTAGGTAGTGATATAATGGTAGTAGGTAGTAGTCATAGTAGTGGTGGTAGGTAGTAGGTGGTAGTAGTCTTGGTAGTATGTAGTAATGGTAGTGGTAGTCGTGGTTGTAGTAGTAGAAGTGGTAGAAGTGGTGGTAGTGATAATAGGTAGTGATAGTAGTGGTAGTAGGTAGTAAGTAGCATTTACACATTTGTTTTTAATGTTTTGAGTATTGATAGGCGTCCCTACTTTAGTGTTTTCATGAAACTAAAACTCCAAACTCAATTTCAATACTAAGGAAAAGACTCAAGACTCAATAATAATTCCGATACTATGATGATAGAATAGACAACAGAGTGTGATTTTATACATTAAATCATAGTACTTTCTTTTGCACTGATCCAGCTTTTTCACTCCCAATACCAATATCAATACTTTCACTTTAAGAATCTGCCGATACCCGATATTAACCAGGAGGAAATTGTGTCATGCAACTGTATTTATCCTTCAAATCACTACTGAACAGTTTTGTATGAATAAAAGTTCAAACCTGAAGAAAAAACTTGGAGAAAAACAGTCTGTAAATAATCTTATTACATCTTATTAAAGGTCCAAAAGAATATCGACTTAACCAAAATCGTGAAACTGATACTTGCTCCAGTAAATGTCAGTATCTGTGCCAATATCTGACATCCTTCAACACCCTCGCTCGTGATTGGCTCTTTCGTTGCTATGATACACGCGCTCTGATTCCCAATTATAGTCCCTGTTTGCAGATTATCCGCTATAACTCCTGGCCTCGATCTGGTTGCTCCGGAACACTCTGGAGGACACACTCTCTCAGTCTCACTCGTTTGTACAGTCTATGTCATTAATACACGTTCAAATTGCAAATGGACTCTACTTAAGCCAGTGCATGTACATCATTTAAATGATTGACACTGTGATATGAACTCCAGCTTGTGTCCAGGTTTTTATGACATGTCATTTGTCATTTAGAGTCAAAGTGCTGTCCAAAGCACTTTTTATCATTGGCCACATCAGAACTGCTGACACTCAGGGATCACGGAGCAGACAGTGCACAGACCTCTTGCATTAATCTCTATTATTCTACACTCCACACTACATACATCAAAATGGGACTTGTCACTACCAAGCTATGTTGACGTCACATTTTTTGGCTTCTTGAAGGTCTAATTAATGCAACAATCTAAAATGTTAGAATTCTGGAAGACATTTCTTGTACTAAAATTATCAAAACTTTAAAATCTTGCTTTGGTATGGTTGTCAAAAGTATTGAAAATCAGATACTAATCGAAACTCATTTGAATAGGTTTCAATACTAATAAATCAAATCCCATTCACAGGACAATGAGCAAATGAGATTGACATATTACAGTTAAACCCATATATTGTTGCTTTATCCTTTCAAAATGTGGTACGGTGCATGAATTTATTGTGTGTCTGGTGGTTTTTGTGTTTTTTAGCTTGACTGAACCATGACGACAGAAAGCGGTCCAGAGTCTGCGCCAAAGCAGCAGGAGAAGGAGAAGGAGGAGAAGGAGAAAGCCAAAGGAGCTTCTCAAACCAGCTCACCCCAAAACCAACCCGAGCTCCCGGCTGCCGTGGGACACAGCACCCCGGCCCACAAGGAACAGGTAATTTAAAAGGCCCATATTGCACTATTTTCTGGATCTATGTTATAATGCGGTTTCCTCAACACAAAAAGACCTGGAGTTGTGTAAAACTTTAGGGAGCAGTAGTGCTTGGATGTGTAGGGACTGTGCAGCATTGTCCTTTCGGGCTCTTCAGTGTTAGCCAGTCTGGCGCCACCGCTCAGTTTCATTTCTCTCCAGCGACTAGCGACTTGCAAGAACCTCGGAAGTTGTAGACCATGCACCGGCCAATCAGCAAAGAGCTCTGAAGCCATGACGTCAAACTCAAGCGTCTGTCTGAGTCCGTTTTGTGGTAAACAAAGCGGTTGAGATGAATGTAGACGAAGCCAGACATTCTGTGTTGGCAACAATTCCTGCGATTGAGAAGTTAAAGCCGGAATAAAGAGAATGTTTGGTGAATTTTATCAAGGAGAAAGACATTATTGCCCTTCTTCCTACAGGATTTGGTTTCCATGAAGTGAAACCGTCTGATAAATCAGGCTACTGATTAGGGACCATTAGTAGGGACCATTCTCAAATACAAAGTTGAAAAAGCTGAGGCACTTAAAAAGTACAAAATAATTAAAAGCCTTTATTACCACATGGCAAATAAAGTTAAAACAATAAGTTTCAGCCCTTCATCGCCTTCATCAGGGCAAACTCAAGACGGCCATGACAGTGCAAATTTAAAGTTATAGATGTAGGACACATGTTCATAGAAGCTGGTGCACAGTCACCTGGTGCATGATGGGACATGTAGGCTGAACAGATTTTAGCTTCATCATATTTAAATATGGTTCATGTACACCTTAATGTAAATAGTACAACTCCCAACAACCAATACATAATATAAAAATACATAGTGCAAAAAATACAAAAGTGTTACCGATACAATATGAAAAATGTGTATAATTTATTAGAGAACTTATCTTAAACAATTAAAATTAGACATTGGCTTGCAATTAATTACACATTAAAAGCTTGTGGTTTTAAAGGAAGGGAGGGAAATCAAACTCTCCATTGGGGCCTGGAAACTGGCCTCAATAAATAAGGAACACAATTGCAGTGCGGTCACACACTTGATATAGCGATATAACAGCCTATGATAACGATACTGTATCACCAAATTTAGTATCATGATATTTTGATATTTCAATATTTTTGCACACCCCTAATAAATAATAATACACAGACTATAGTAATTGTAATATATGGTTCGAGGAATGTATGTTTGCTCTCAAAAATGTGTTTACAAATTGCAAAAATGAGCACAATTATAAAACAATTCACAATTAACGATTTAAAGAAATAAAAATTTAAAAAATCCTACCCAAAATTCTAGTCTATCACTTCAAAACTAAACTCATATTTTCCTAATTTGTCAGTGAATGGACATCCCAGGCATTCTAAACGCTCTTACATTCCAGCGCGTCTGCTTTGGTAACAGACCTGAATTGAGTTGAGCCACAAGAGAAGAGACAGAAATAGGACAAACAGAGACTTGTACTGAACCAGCTCTGTGAACGTCCCAGATTTAAGTGTGAAGATAAGACTGCACATTGTATTGCAATTAGGGCTGTCAAAAGTATCGAAAAATCAGATACTAATCGAAACTGAAACTAGTATCGAAACTAGATACTCATGTGAGAAGGTATCAATACTAAAAAAAGTTATTCACTGTACAGAAATGATTCCTGAATAGCTGAAATCCATGATATTCTTGTATTATATTATTACTTCATATGCCACTCTTCTCGCAAATATTAACACTCCTGGAGTTGTTTACAATGCTAACAGAATCTGGCATTTACATTTTTTTGTCTGAAAAATCACAAAAAATATACCTGTTTTCATAAATAATAAGGAAACTCCCTACCTCTCTATCTTGCCACACTTTTACTTGTACTTGTCTGTTGGAACTGTTAAATGCTCTTGATGTACTTTTTAATATTACTTATTTATTATCATTTTTGTCTCTCTTAATTACTCGGCCTTTCGTTCTGTCATGTGTTTCTCTCGCATGCTTGAATGACAAATAAAGAACCTTGAACCTTGGCCTTGAACATTAGGCTTAAAGCTGCACTGTGTAACTTTCCTGGTTGAGAGGGTCGCTCACCTGTCAGATGTTATTGCTTTGCCTGGGATGTTCCACAATATGGCAATAAAAATATCTAATAGTGTGACAGTAAACATGTATTCTCAAAAATACTTTAACTCATGCGTTCTTACTGTGAGCGGGTCGCCTCTCTCCACAGATCAGACCTATAACTTGCCCTGTTGCTGTCACCTTGTCCCCATGGTGATGCAAAAATTTGATCTTACGCTATGGTACATGACAGGCAAAGCTATCGATACTTTGCAGCAACATTAGTCTAGGGGTGTTGTACATGTATGTGTGTGGTGGAATGTTTAGAAGTTACCATGGTGACACAATGGACACATTAGGAATCAAAGCCAAAAAAGGTCTGAAAACTCAAAGAAAAAATTACAAAATGTATTTTCAGGGCCTGTGAGCAAAACAGTTGTTCATGTTCCTGTTCAGGTTTTTCATCTTCAACAAAAAGGAATGGCTAACTCAGTGTTTTCTGCAGCTTTGACAACGAGTGGCCTTGACTACCACGTGAATCCTCGCAAAACTACGGTCGTCGCACGAAGTCCCCACCCCCCTCTCCTCACTTTTTCTCCGTGCACAGTATCTCTTCTGCGAGAAACACTATAACTGAAAAACTCTTGGCTAATGAATCCGCTTTTTCTGGTCAGATTGTGTTATCAGGATCCTGATGAGGGTGCGAAGATTTGACCATATCACCCCCATCCTGAAATCCCTTCACTGGCTCCCGATCACACTCAGGATTGAGTACAAGGTCTCCCTCCTCACTCACCACTGCATCCACAGTCACTCCCCCCAGTACCTTAAGGAACTCATCACTCCCCTGACCCCCTCACGCACCCTCCGCTCTGCAGCCACTAACACTCTCCAACCCCCCAGAACCAAACTTTGCACCATGGGAGATCGGGCCTTTTCCTCTGCAGCTACAAGGCTTTGGAATGCTCTCCCCGACCACTTGAGAGCCCCACAGTCTATTTCTGTTTTTAAACAAAATCTTAAAACGTATCTTTTTAAAGCCTTTTGTTAATTGTATTTTATTTTTGTTTTATCTTATTAATTCCTGCAATAGTTTTAGCTTGATCCACTGTTTGCTGATGCACTTTTTACTCATTGTTTTTACCTGTAGCACTTTGAGGATTATTTTATGTAAAGTGCAATATAAATAAAATATATTATTATTATTATTATTAAATTAAAGCTCAGATTAAAGTCTAATTTGAGCTTCAGACAGAGCAGTGCCTACATTTAGCGTCACACCCTCAGGGAATGTTGACGACAAAGGATCAGTAACATTTCCATCTACACGATCAGATGGCTTAACCCCATAAAGTTGCGTAGTGCACCTTTATTAAGACTGACTTAAATACTTAGTTTGTTGCTTTAGGAAGTCCACAGTAAAATAACATCTATAAAACAAACCCATTACATGCTTTTACATAAGACCTCTTCCTCCCACACTGACGGTGATGGATAGTTTGAGCTGTTTTCAGATCAGTGTGAAGTGACAGAAACATGGCTGTGAAATAGAAGCACATTTTAACACACCGGTGTCTGCTTCCTGGTTCCAGCGTACAGTATGTGAATGAACCGGGTCTCATGGCAATCTAGGTTTGAACAAATATTACTAGTATTTCTGGCAGTTTTGTGGGAAAAATAATGTATTTTTTTAGCTTATTTTGTATATACTGGGACTAGTTGTTTGGTCATTATCTGATTTTTGGAGTTATATGGATCATTTTAAGGTTCTAGATTATGTGAAATGGACTCTTGTGAGTTTTAAGACGTGTTACAATGCTGTTACCTCCTCAAAAACATACGTGGATATTAGAGTTGGGTGGTAATACGGTATTATGGTATCCCGAGGTATCAAAAAGTAGCAATCAGTAGTACCAGTTTCATGACCATCATTAAAAAAATCTGCAGTGCATAAAGACCTAATGTAATATTATAATTTATTGATACCTAAATTTGTTTGCTCAGCCTAAACGAATGTGTAGTTGTATTTTCAATTTAATTCTATCTTGATTTAAAACTAATAGTGTGTATAATGTTTCTTTTAACTGCGTGGGGAGATGACGTTCGATTAGTTTCGTTCCGTTGTCACGTGACGCTCATAAGAGAGACCAAGACAAGACGGCAAGTCCGGCCGCAAGAGAGTTGGTCTAAAAAAAATACTAGTACTTCTGCAATTTGGCAGCATTTTGGCTCCAGGCGCACATTTGTTTACGTTTTGCAGAAACGAAACTTAAAACCACATGGCTCATTTGTATAAATTATAAAGTGCTGATAAAAACAGCTCTTTCCTTGTGCTGCTGATGCGGTTCAGCTTCTGTCGGAGTAAAGGACAAGAGTTAATGGATTATGTGTGTGTGTTTTCTCTCTGACAGAGGATGTGCTGCTGATGGTGAGTCTGTTCTGTGTGTGTATCGCGTTGGAGATGGTTCATGTGAAACTTTTCAGAGATTATAAATCTGCAGTTCATACACATAGACTGTATAGTAGTGCGGATTCGTAGCTTACCGAAGTCGTACTAAAACATTTTGGTAATACAGTAATACCATATACCCTGGTAAAATCACGAGAAGGATTAACGGTATAAAAATTTGGATACCGCCCAACCCTGCCTGGAGTGTTTTGTTTCATTCACACATGTTTGAGTAATCCTTTATTATTAGTCTGTCTACATCTCCAAATCTCAAAATTCTCTGCTCCACCTTGTGATGTCATGTATTGTTAGTTTTCAAGTTTACCGCTACCTTTTCTTTAGTGTAGAGATTGGAAATTCCGGAGCTGAAATGATCCAAATGATTCTAGTGAAGGTGTATAGAGTTTAAAAACAAGGAGGAACTGATTTTTTTTCTGTTTTGAGAGAAGAACTCAGCCTAAATATGCAGGATTTGTGTGTTAAACATGTGTGAATGAAACGAAACAACATTATAACAAAGATCAGAAACTAGTATACAGTAATACAGGCCCTTTAAACGTTATATAAACAGCTCAGCAGGTTTTAATGAGGAGTTATTTTAAAATTAATTGTACTCTCTTGTCTTTTCAAATATAGAATTCAATTAACCACAGTTGTAATTGCGCCGCCCAGTTTTTATTCATAGATTTTGCTTCTAATTAAAATGTACTCACCACTATTCGTTTGTTGTAATGGACGCAGTTCTAAAATCAGTTTCTTCCACTCTGTAGTTTACATCTATCTATACAAACATGTTCGAAAACGTGATTCTTATATGAGTTTGTCAGTTTATATTTCAGTCTCTTTGTCAATTCTTGTGGATAAGTTAAAAATGTGAACACAAATGAACACAAATTTAATCAAAATCTCAGTACTCGTCAGAGAAAATCGTTCAGCCTTAAATTATACTAAACCTTGCAGACTTTGTGGTTTGGCTGCGCTACACTTTTTACTACATTAAGACATTTGTTTGGGGGCCTGTCACCCGCTTGTTTCTATGGAGATGTCATCGCTTTGCATGAAATGTTCCACAGTATGACATTAAACAGATCTGCCTCACATTTATTCAATTGCATTTGGTTTTATAGCTCAAAAACGCCTAGAAAAACAGGCATTCTGACTGTGAGCGAGGTTGCCTCAACAGATCTGACTCATAACGTTGTCTGGTTTGGTCTCCCTGATGATATAAAAGAATGAGAACTTCGCACATCAATTAGTTGAGACAGATGCGTTGGAGGAGAGGGAGCAGCCCAAGAACATGGAGAAAAATCCCGTACACCGTCTTACTTGCAAATTGTGGTGAGATTTATTAGGATAAACCGTGCAACGTTTCGGCACTAGGCCAATAAATCTCAGGCAATAAATCTCACAATTTGCAAGTACAACGGTGTGCGGGGTTTTTCTCTATGTCTCCGTGATGATAGAAAGGTTTAATACCATACTGTGAAACATTCCAGACAAACCAATAACATCTCTTACACAGTGCATCTTTAAGTTATTGTAGTTTACTCAATCGAAGTTGTATTTAGAGCAGGGGTAGCTCACCAAGGGATTTCTGAATTATGTGTATTGTGCTGAATAACCGCTTATTACCATTGTACACGTATCATTTCGATTCCTGTGTGCACTAATAAATGGATAATGTTTTATCTTTCAAACGCATCTAACTACACCCCGTCTAAGGCTTACTGTGGCTCTTCAATTTACTAATTTTTTTGCCACCACTAGAATGAGCGCAGTATTTCCCACAGAAAATTGGTTAGGACAAGGCAGTGCTGCCGAAAAGAGATTCCGTGCACGGAGAAGAAGCGAGGATTGCGGAGATTCTGTGCGACGAATGTAGTTTTGCGAGGATTCACGTGGTTCTGAGGGACGTAGAGTCAAGACGGGGGCCACATGTTGTCAAGGCAGCGCTCACCGGTGGAAAAAAATTGGAGACCCTTGATTTAGAGTGATTCGTGCATGTTTGAGTCATCTTTATTCTCCTGTATTCAAGACGTCATTGCTTCACGTCCACTGCTCTGTACTTAGTTCGAATTGTACTTTCTTACTCGATGATAGACGTAGGATTGGGCAGCGTCGTGTAGTCATTTTGGTAGAAATGAAAAAAGAAAAATCTGTCGCTCGCTTGTGTGATGTGAAACTATCCGATGTTCTGTAGTGCGTCCCAATGGGCACCGCAATTTTCCACTCCGAAGCCATTTTAGATCGATATTGCTTTGATTTCAAATGTCCAAATTATACATAATGATCCGTGAGTGTCAGAGATTATAACTAAACAACAGACGCAAGCACAATATCTCCTCTTTTGCCACGTGTTTAAGGGTTAACGCCGATTTTCCCCTTTCTGTTCTAAATTATCTGTATTTTTCTGCTTGGTCACAAAGTCCCTCAGCTGGAGTTTGGTTTCTAGCGAAGTGGAAAATTGGATTTACTCTTTTCAAGACAAAAGTGCCGGACACATCATCAGCTCCTCTGTGCTGCATTCAGGGACTATTTTTAGAGTTGGGACATGTGACAAACAGACACAATGTTAGATAACAGGCGTTTGAGATGGATAGAGGAAACTGAACAGGGCTCATTCAATGTGGGCTTTAAAGATTAATTCTAACTCGAGATTTGTGTATTTATAAGTACAAGTACAAGTGTAAATAGTTTTATATGGAGTAAGAAAACTTTCAGAAATATTTGTGTGCAAAGGATAGAAATGTGTGCATTTTTGGGAAATCCGTGCATATTTGGCTGTAGTTGAGCATAAAATAAATATTTGTAAACTTATTTTATCCATTAGAATACAAAATGAAAAGTTACAACATCAAGAATTACAATCGCAAAATGAAAATTTATGATTATGCTTTCTTTAGTCTTTCTTTAGTCCAGGTATAGTCCTGGTAAAGTCTGGGTTCAGCCCTGGTTTAATCTTGGAATCAGTCGTGGTTTAGTTGTGATTTAGTCCTAGTTCAGTCCTGGTTCAGTCCTATTTTAGTCCTGGTTTAGTCCTGTTTTAGTCCTGTGGTTTAGTCCTGGTTCAGTCCTGGTTTAGTCCTGGTTTAGTCCTGGTTTAGTCCTGGTTTAGTCCATATGCGGTGCAAAAGTCCGGCATCTCAGTGTTTGTTCTGCTCAATAAATAACTTCATGCCTGTGAAGTGATGACGTATTTTTGACAGTAAAGTTGCATCTGTGAATTCATATTCTTACTGATGAAAGTGTAATCGTAAATTTTCATTTCGTGATAGTAATTCATGATGTCGTAACCTTTCAATTCGTATTCTGATGGATAAAACACACACAACACATTTTATGTACGACTGGACTCATTCAAGAGTTTACAAATATTTATTTTATGCTGAACTACAGCCAAATATGCACGGATTTCCCAAATATGCACAGATTTATATCCTACGCACACAAAATATTTCTGAAAGTTTTCTTACTCCATAGTTTTACCACAAAATGTTACATTACATGACAGAAAGATTCTATTATTTGTACGTTTGTTTGAAGGTGTCTGTGTATACTAGTCTATGGGGGAGTGTTGAGCGAGTGGCTCTACATGTTGACAAACCCTATAGGTGCATTACGTAACTTTTTGGTGGTGCCTGTCGTCATGGAGATGTTAATGCTTTGCCTGCTATGTTCCACAGTGTAGCATTAAACATATCTATCAAACATTTATTTCACACTCATGTTTTTATTACCCAAAAACTTCAAACTTCAAAAACGTGCATTCTTACTGTGATCGCCTCTCCACAGATCTGACCTGTAACTTGTCTTTTGATGCCGTCTGCTTGTTTTATGGCAATGGATAAGTTTAATGCCACACTATGGAACATTCTTAGCATAGCAGTAAGAAGTTTTACAGTACACCTGGGTTTTAGGTTACTGTTATGTGTGACATTTTGAGAACTCTTCCACATGTGAAAGATATAATGTTTTTGTTTTAAAGGTGCACTATGTAACTTTTTGGTTGCTTGTTTCTATGGAGATGTCATTGCTGTGCTTGGGATGTTCCACAGTATGACATTAAACAGCTCTACTTTAACATTTATTTGAATACGGGTGGTTTTATAGCTCAAAAACGCCTAGAAAAACATGCATTCTGACTGTGAGCGGGGTCGCCTCTCCACAGATCTGACCTGTAACTTGGTCTGGTTTAGTCTCCATTAAGATAGAAACTTTAATACCATAGTGTGAAACATGCCAGACAAAGCAGGACCACTGAAAAATCTACGCAAGGCACCTTTAAGTTGTTAATCGCTATTTTCAAAGGTCCTAATGTCCCGTCATTCTCTTCCCGTTGCAGGATCAGCCGGAGGAGGACCTCGTCTCCCATCAGTCCTCTACTAGTCGTCTGTCCCGCTCTCCGCTCCGAGGTGTGAAGAAGGTGAAGATCATGCCGTGTAAAGTGACCCTGCTGGACGGGTCAGAGTTCACCGTCAATATCGAGGTGAGAGGGGAATACTTCTAACCACATTAGTCATTAATTCCGCTTTAGAAGACCATGTAAACACTTAATTCGGAATCGGTAATAATAATATCGGAATCAGTATTGAGTATCGAGTCTAGAGATGTAAAAATATCCAAATCTCTTGATACGATATTTATCACGATATGCATCTCACGGTACGATGTTTATTGCGATATTTTGGAGAGGCTGATATAACTGTAGATAGAATATTTTTTTTGCTTTTAAAATAGTTTGACAAGATTTTGGTGTGAATTATTTCCATCATAATCCCAAGAATTCAAGCATAAACCATATTTCTTCACGTTGTCTGCATTGAAATGAATCATGGGATATGTAGTTCCCGATGTTTATAAGCTGTTACTACTATAAAACAATGAATTTAAGCAAAGGAACTTGTAATTCGATATTATTGTGAGACTTTTGACGATACGATATGATGATATTTTGGTTATTGTTACATCCCTAATCGAGTCTGCTCCTTTGGTATCGAAATCGAGTTTGAAATGTTAGTATCGTGACCTATTTAAAAACTTCTTACAGCTGTTTTGTGTCAGATGTCTAAACTTGCCATGTTAATTCAGCTCAGATTTAGTATTTTAGCACATTAGTTGAGTCCACAAACCATAGATCATAAAAATGGGTGTCTGCTTTCCATATTAAATCCTACTTCATCTTGAAATACCATCACGCTGGAATCCTGAACTAATCTGACCCAAAACAAACCCAGCCCCAGAGGCAGCACCAGACCGTCCCCGTCAGAGCCCCCCCAGAGTCCAGCCTCTTCTGTGGGGTCTGGATTCCGGATTAGACGTTCCCTGTTTTGGGATTTGAACCGTAAACAAGGGTAATTTCTTGGAGGAAATAAGTGTCATTGACTGTGTGTGTTTTGGTGTGATTATTCTGGGATGTGCCAGAAAGGCTTTTGAGGACTGTCGCGCTAAATGAGGGTCAGTCTGGAGCCCTTGAGACAGACTGGAGAGGCTGCTGTGCGTGTTTAAAAGCAATGTCGGAAACGGTGAATCATCAGGATTAAAAGAACTTCGAATGAAAATAACAGCTTGATTGATTTTTTTAATTTTTCAAATTATTTTCTATTATTTATTTATTTATTTTGTATCCGCTATATCGGCGTGGGAAATTACTTTTTCCTTGGGGCCACATGAGAAACAGAAAATATTGTGGACGCCAAAATGCTTACCTCAATTCTGCAAAATATTAACTGTATTTCTTTATAAAAAGCAGTAAATATCATTGTTTTGACGAGCTGGTAAGACTGGTGAGAGTTTGTGTTATGACTCAGCAATGAAAAAGTGAGGCTGCCTTATGAAAAATGTCATTTAAAAAAAAGAAAAAAAACTGTAAAATAAAACAATGCAGCTTTTAGTCCATGCATGAGGTAAAATAATAAATTACGTTTATTTTGTAATTTCAAATTATGGCCGGGGAAAATGTCCAGGTCTGCTCTGTATGATGTGACTTTGATGAGAATGTTCCACAGTATGCCTTTTAAAATGTATTGTTTCCAAAGGTGGCTAGTACTCAGTTACATTTACTGGAGTAACTTTTTAAACAAATTGTACGTTTCATAGTACTTTTCTGCTCTTTTTATTGAAGTAACAGTACTCTTACTTGAATAAAAGTTACGCTTCTCACTGTAAGTAAGTCTACAAGTGACAAAAGCTTCATCTTGATAATAAGAAATTATTTGAACATTTGTTTTTTAGTCAGTTAATTTGCCTCATTTAGTCTGTCATGTTATCCCAGATTTTGGTGTATTTAATTCATGTTTTCTCCTTCAAATTACATTAACTTCAACTTATAAATCAGCTGTTACGACACCTGACAGCTACTCTCTACTTTTCCCAAATACATTTTACTCACACTAATAATTGCTTGGACCACTTCTTTTTACTTCTACTTGTGTAATAATATAATGTTTAACTCTGGGCAGATACATGGATTATGATACTTCGTTTGTGCTATCGTACTTTGTTGTACTGTTACTGATTTGTTTGTTTCCTCTTGTTGTATTTATGAAGATGAACTGGTTTCAAGATGACGCTCTGACAAAGGAATAAAGGGTAAAGGCTCAAACTTCAGCCTACACCTTTTCAGTCTCTGTATGTTAAATATGATTGTAAATAATGTCAGAATTATACCTGTGACTGAAATATATTAATCAATCAATAAAATTTTAAAGTAACGTTACTCTACATGAGCACAGATTTTGGCTCCTCTACCCACCTCTGATTGTTTCATTACTTTGTGTTTAATATTTCTAAAAAAAACACCTGAAAACCATGTACATCTTACAGTGTGGATGCCTTTGTTTGGTCTGGTGGCGCCACCTGCTTGTCCCAGTGTTAATCTTAGTTAAGTGTAATGCCACACTATGGGACATTCAAGGCAATAGTGGTGTTGATTTTGACACTAAGGAATAGACACGATACTCAGTCCCATTTCCGATGCCACAAAGACAGTAGAATGTGATTTTCAACATTAAATCATAATACTTTTATATTACCATATTGATTTATATCTCAGTTTTCCAGGTATTATTCTGATACATCTTAAGATCATTCTAAATTTATTCAGGAAAGGTTCATTTCTGTCCTGTGAATGTCACTTTTTTAGTATCGATACCTGTTCAAACAAGTATTTAGTTTTGACGCAAATTTTATAATCTGTTTTTCGATACTTTTGACAAATGTAAAAAGTAGGATTGTAACAATAACTGAAAGATCGTGGTATCGTCAAAGTTCTCACAATAATATCATGGACCATCACAATATATCGAATTACAAGTGTCTTTGCTTAAATTAAGAGTTATGGTGCAGCAATAGCTAAAAAAAAAGGCATTGGGAACTACATAGACCATGATCCTTTGCTCCATTTCGACATAAACTACATGAAGAAATAACAGTTCTAAGCACTTTTGAGTCTTAGTTTTCTTTATTAAGTCTTGTCATGGCATTTTAATAGGAAAAAGTCACATATTATTTGTTAGCCTCCACAAAATATCGCAATAAATACCATATTGTAAGACGTATATCGTGAAAATATCGTACAGAGAGATTTGGATATTGTTACATTCCTAATCATGAGCTTTCCCACAATATCTAAATAAATATTGTACTGTGAGGTTCAGACGGTGACGATATCGTATCATGAGACTTGATTATCGTTACACCCCTAATAAAAAGTCAAAGCAATGACATGTTAATGGAAAAGTCATACAGTGCACCTTTACTTTTGGGGAGTTCATTTCTTTTATGTTAATTCGCGTAACCTTGAAAAGCAATTATAAACCGTGTGGTTGTACTAAATACAGGGTCAACAGTCTCGTCTCCCGCTGACTACAACCATTTATCATTCATGATGGTTAATATTTATGAGCTGAATAATTAGATTTCAATTTTTCTTTCGTTCTTAACTGCCTGTCATCTTTGGGTCAGGTGAAGCTACAGTGTCCTTTCTGAACCATTTGCTCTTTGCATTTTTGTGATAAAATAGACTTAAAGTTAAAATTAAAATATAATCCTGGGTTATAGATGACAGCATGGCATTCCTTAGACTGAAAATATATTAAGAGAGAGATTAGAGAAAGTAAAGTCAGTATTTTGCATATGCTACTTTGTGATTTAATAGAAAGTTTTAGCCCTAGTGACCAATTAGATATTTTCACAGACATGGACATTTCACACACAACTATAAACACAGATGATGTCCATAACTTTTTACTCAGCTTCCTGGTAGGGATGGGCATTCGATAAAATTTTCTTAAGCAATCTTTGAGAGAATGAACGATCGATTTTTGATTAATCATTAACGTTTTTAGATAAAAATTCTTATCGTTATTATTACTGTTTCTAATCTGCATAAATAAACTCAACTTTACAACATATACAGTAAACCATAGAGCCCGTTTGAGATTATCATGTGTTTAATGCAGCTTTGACACATTTATTTACGTCTTACAGAAACAAAACTTAAAACCACACGGCTCATTTGCATAAACTGTAAGTGCAGCTCTTAGCTCTTAGCACAGCTCTTTGTTTAACTTCATTTCACTCACTTTATTTATTTTGGCTTCTGTTGTGTTGAAAAGACTGAAAAGTGCACATGTCTTTTGGACACGTGTGCGCTTTTCTGTCACATGCAGTAACCGGGATACTGAGTTTACATGCACCATGACAAAACCGGGATACTCAAAAAACCCGATCATACCCAGGACACCGATGTGCATGTGAACACACTCACTGAGAGGTTCACGGTCTCCAAGGAGGTACCAGAGCCAAAACGTGGGACTGTGAGGCCGCAACTCCAGTGTTTGTGCTGTCAGACGCAGCCTCGTCTCCTTACGCTACACACAGCAACCTACAGTCGGTTTGTCAATTAAAAATGAACGTGATCGACGAAATTCTTAATGATCAATTGTCAGTTAGTCGACTAATCGTGCCCTTCCCTACTCCCTGGGTCCTTTTCTATCAGCAGAGTAAATTCAAATTTGCCACGTGGCTTTAAGTTTCGCTTGTATAAACGTAAACAAAGTGCGCAGATCTTTCCTTATGTCATTATAGTCTACAGATGTGCTGACCGTAAAAGCTTTTATTTTCATTGTTATATAAAGTTGGGTTTATCCAGATAGTTTTATTGTGAAATGTCTGAGGCAATGAAATTTTTACTGCGTTACAAATTCTTGTGCAGAGATCAGCTGTGTTTGGAAGCCTTCAGGGAAAATCTCTGCTCCTTTCGGCTGGTTAGGAAGCTCTCAAGGTTCCTATGCTAAAGGAGCTAGGAAAGGAAGCATGCAGATTCATTTAACTAACTCCTTCCTATCTCTGCGGACTATTTGGACTGTCCTTGCCATGTCAGACGCTGACACACATCCTGTTTGGGCTTAAGGAGGAGAGGGAGCTCGGAGCTTAGAGGCCAATTTGACGGATTCAGAACAAGCCGAGGAGACGTCTTGGGGTCATTTAATTTTGCAAACATCCATAGGTTAAAACCGTGCAGAGAGGCTAAACAAAATGAAATAACTACACATAACATTCTGGAAAGAGTATTTTTTATGTATTTATTCACATCTTGTTTGGCTGATGCAATTTGTACCACAACTCTTTTGACTGACTCTGTTTTGAAAGAAAAAAAAAATACACCATAAATTGTGGTACAAATCAGGTCAGAGCCTCACCACATTTTTGCTTAGCGCTTTTCTTCTCTTGCCTTTTTGAAATACGTCCAAAAATGTCATGACTAACTCTCTCTCCTCAGACAGCGCGGCTCAGTGGAAAACGAATGGCGTCATCGAATCTTCCAAGTGCGCACTGTCACGTTTAGACACCAGTGTAGCGATAAGGAGCAGAGCTTTGGAACAATCCGGAGTTTAGATGCAAATTCATTCAGACCCAAAATCTGCAACTAGGCAAAGAAGTCTCGATCCTTTTATAAATTCACAAAGGAAATGAATGGTTTGCTAGACATATCAATAATTCATATCTTTTGGGTATTGTTTGGCTGAACAGGGTTGCAAATGGGGGTAGGAGAGACATTTGGCATTTTGTTTGTAAGTTGGGCCATACCGGTATCAGTATCGGCACCAATACTGGAAAGTTTAATTGACAGGATATTGGCTATGAATCTCTCGATATTGATCCGATTCCTCACTCAGACTTATATTGGCCACGTTTACATGATGTTTTTTAATTCCATATTAATTGTTCTGAATGAAATAGTTCAGAATGAATATATTCTCCTTCTAGTTTACATTGAAATAATAATTCCGAATTGAGGTTACATGGAAAACACGTTAAATTGCTTTTATTTAATTCTGCTCAACGTCTGGGGGTCGGGAAAGGTTCTAATTGGACAGAGACAGGAATGTATTTACGTCGACCGAAAGAAAAACACACTTCACCTGCTACGGGCTTTTTTGTCATCTTGGTTTGTTGTTACGCCACGGACACAAACATCATCAAAACCTTTTTCACAGTCGTTCTGATGATAATGAAGCAGCTTGTGAAGTGTCTCATTATGCTTTAAGTCTGTCAGCTGAGGAGGAGAAGGGATGAGTGTTGGAGAAGGGAGGAAGATAAACTGACCCAAAGGCTGCTCTACCTCAGCCCACTCCCACATCCCTTTCACAAATCCAAAGAGCAGTGAATGAAAGTCCGAAGCGAGGACGTCCAGATCGTGTCAGAAGGCGACCCAACGAGCCTGCGCTGAATGACTGGAATTATTTTTAAGAAGAATAAACGTTTCCATGATCCAGGAATAAATTAATTTGGCTTTAAAACCAAAATAAACCACCCACTTACTTCAGAATTAAGTTAAAATCTGAATAATCATTTTCTTTAGGAATTAAGTGTTTACATGCTGTTTTTAAAGTGGAATTAATTTTTATTCAGAATTAAATAATTTTTCTTGAGAATTAAATCACTTTTATTCAGAATTAAATCATTTTTACTCTGAATTAAATCATTTTTATTCTGAATTAAAGATCTCATGTAAACGTGGAAACTGTGGACTACTGTTGTCATGATACTGAAATTTCAACCTTGATTTCAACCCTAAAGAATAGACTTGATGATAAAAACAGTCTTACTTTAGAAAATAGAATGTGATTTTGAACATTAAATCATAGTACTTTCTTTTATATTACCATATGCCTTATATCTGTGTAATCCCTCAGTGGTTCAGGTAGGTTCCATAGTGGTCCATGTGCTCTTCTACTTGTTCTGATACAGCTCAAGATCATTCTACACATATTCAGGAAAGGTTCATTTCTGTCCCGTGAATGCAACTTTTTAGTATTGATGCCAGCTCAAATTAATTAGTATTAATATCGACTTGTGGTCTGATTTTCGATACTTTTGACAACCCTACTGGGAACACAAACGCATTAACAACTCTTTTAACTCAAAAACTTCAGACATGCTTGGTCTTTGGTACCAGAATATGATCAAATGAGTTGGTCCAGATAAGGTATTGTAATAGATCAAAGTCTTTATCACTGCAAATGGATCAAATTTCCTGCCAATTTCCTCTTAATGATTCACAAGTGACCTCGTCCTCACGCACAGATGGGATCCAGAACGATGAGGAATTAGGACAGATGCTATTGCGATTTAACAATTAAAAACAAATGATTCAAGTTACTGAATGGGTAAAAAGTCCTCAAAATATTACATAAGAGGACGCTGCAATCTGTGAATGAATAAAGCACCATCTGGTCCATCCTGAATCATTTTTATGTAATTTTTGGCGACTACTAATGACAGTTAAAGGGCCCATATTATCTCATCGATGTTCTAATGTTTTTTCATCACAAACATACCTGGAGTGGTGTTTTATTTCATTCTTACCTGTATATTGAGGCTGAGTTCTTCTCTTAAACAGAAGACACCCTGTTCCACCTCGTGATGTCATGTGGTAATACACTGGGATGTAACAATAACTTGAATATCTTGCTGTCGTGGATCATCACAACACATCGAATTACAAGTTTCTTTGCTAGAATTTATTGAAAAAACAGAGGAAACTACATATCCCATGATCCTTTGCTCTGTTTCAGTCCAAACTACATGATGAAATAACGGATTTTAAGCACTTTTAAATCTATATTATTATATTATGACATAAAAGTAGCATAACATTCACAATTTTGTTACATTCCACAAACTATCGCAGTAAATATCATATTGTGAAAATATCTTATCGAGAGATTAGGATATCATCCCGAGTAATACATCTTTATACATTTGGATAATTTCAGCCTTGGATTTGCCAGTCTCTGCTGAACACAATGTAAAAGGAAGATGCTGACTTGAAAACTACAGATTCATGACGTCAAGAATCTGCAAAGTGCGCACTGTCACGTTTAGACACCAGTGTAGCGATAAGGAGCAGAGCTTTGGAACAATCCGGAGTTTAGATGCAAATTCATGCAGAACTAGGCTAAGAAGTCTCAATCTTTTTATAAATTCACGAAGGAAATGAATGGTTTGCTAGCCATATCAATAATTCATATCTTTTGGGTATTATTTGGCTGAACAGGGTAGGAAATGGGCATAGAGAGCTAGGAGAGACACTTGGCATTTTGCTTGTAAGTATTGCTGCACCAGTACTGGAAAATTTTATTGATAGGATATTGGCTCTGGATCTCTTGATACTGATCCGATTCCCCAGTCAGACTTATATTGACCACTTTCACATGATGTTTTTAAATTCCAAATGAATTGTTCAGAATTAAATTGTTCGTAATTAAAATATTCTCCTTCGAGTTTACTTGAAAATAATAATTCCGAAGTGAGGTTTACATGGAAAACACATTAAATTGCCTTTATTTAATTCCGCTCAACGTCTGGGGGTCGAGAAGAGTTCTGATTGGTCAGGAACACAAACGAATGTATGGAGGAAAACACACACTTCAGCTGCTACAGGCTTTTTTGTAATCTTGGTTTGTTGTTACACCGCGGACACAAACATCATCCAAACTTTTTTCACAGTTGTTCTGATGATAATTAAGCAGCTAATTCCAGTTTTTGACAAGGTAACAACATTATAACATGACTTAAAGATCACAAGAATCAATGTCGCATATTATAGGACCTAAGTTTTATTCCTCTTCTATCTGCTTTTTGTTACTAAGTATTGTTTATGTATTTTTTGAGCAACTGGGTCCATGTAATTCCTCTTGTTGATTTGTACAAAGTTTATTTAAATCTATAAACTTGATTTCATATTTTATCCACGTTGCTAAAAACCTGTGAGTCCAAATTCAGGGCAGCACTGACTAAAAATCCTGTCCATAGTATCAGATATCAGAGCTGTCCTCAGGAGGCTGTTAATCTCCAGCTGCTTAAGGTGATCTGCTCGGATTAACTTTGTCTACGGCTCCTTTAATACTTTAATATATTGTATCTCAGTTGTCTTAAGTCTAGGCCTCTTTGAAATCTTATAAATGATGTGATTAAAGCTATATTGTGTTATTTTTAGGGCCTATATTACGCTATTTTCTGATCTATGTTATCACAAACAGACCTGGAGTTGTGTTTTGTTTTATTCACACCTGTTTAACACACAAACATGCATATTTAAGATGAGTTTTTCTCTCAGATAGAAAACACTGTTCCACTTTATGATGTCATGTGGTAATACAAGAAGTGCTCCAGTGTGTTTTGAAACTACACACAGCTTCACTAGAAACATTTGGATGATTTCAGTCCAGGAATTGCTCATTTCTACTTAACAAAAGGTAAAAAAATAGCTGATAAATTGAAAGCTACCACTACATGACATCACAGGGTGGAACACAGCATTTTGAGCTTTGGAGATGTAGACAGACTAATAATAAACTCCAGGTTTGTTTTTGATGAGGTAACAACATTTTAACATGGCTTAAAGAGTCTTGTTTTGCATAATATAAGACCTTTAAGTTAGAGTTTCTTAAGCTTTTCAATTTTGGGGTCCAATTTTTTTCTGAACAAAGTATCCCGGGGCCTTATCTCATATTAAATGTATTATTTTGTACTGATTGTGGGGTCCCCAAGGAGGTGGTCCCAGCCCTGTGGTCAAAAATCACTGCTTTAAGTTATAATTTCTGATTTGATATTCTGAAATGATATTCCTGTGCCATAAATGTTCCGCAGTGTGACATGAAACTTAGTGCACATATTTAATTACTTTGTTATGGCTAGAAAATAATGTTCTCTAACTGTGAGTGGGTTTGCCTCACCGCAGATCTGACTCTAGCTTGGCTCTGGGGATGCTACCTTCTTGTCTCCATGGAAATAAAAAGAAGCATTTAATGTTTTACTGTGGAACATCCTATTCAAAGTAATAACTGGTGGTAAATGGTGTTGACACGATACTAAAATTTCAAACTCTTTCGATACTAAGGAATAGATTTCCAATGCCACAATGGTAATGATTATTTATTTAGACAATAGAGTGCAATTTCCAACATTAAATCATAGTACTTTCTTTAATATTTCCATGTGGTTTTATATCTGTGTAATCCCTCAGTGTTCCAGGTAGGTTCCACAGTGGTCCATGGGTGTACACTCGTCTATGTGCTCTTATACTTGTTCTGACACAGCTCAAGATCATTCTAAAGCTATTCAGGAAAGGTTAATTTGTGTCCTGTGAATGTGACTTTTTTGTATCAATACTTGTTCAAACGAGTACCTAGTTTTGATATTTTTGACAACCCTAATGGTAGATCAAGGGCCGCATGTGACTTATGTTGTGAAATTATCAATATTTTATGGAATTTGTCAGTATATTACTCACAATTTTCTCAACATTTTCTTTGTCTTTTCCAGAAACGAGCCAAAGGCCAGGTCCTCTTTGACAAAGTGTGTGACCACCTGAACCTGCTGGAGAAGGACTACTTTGGCATCACGTACAGAGACGTCGAGAACCAGAAGGTATAGTTACACAAACACGCACAGGTGACACAAAACACGGAGGAACACTAAAAATCCAGTTTATGTAGACACTTTACACCGCATACTTTTGCAAAATTTCTAACATTTCTCTCCTCTTTCAGAATTGGCTAGACCCCTGCAAAGAGCTAAAGAAGCAGATCAGAAGTATGTATTTCATTGTGTTATTTTTGCAGTACTCTATTTTGTACCCAGTATTTGTGTGAATGAGCTCATCCTGAAATGTTTCTGCTGCAGCTGGACCCTGGAACTTTGCTTTCAATGTGAAGTTTTACCCTCCAGATCCTTCCCAGCTCAGCGAGGACATCACCAGGTGAGGAGAAGTTTTGTTTTAAAACATATGAGTTGGTGTAATCTAGTTCAGGACAGTGTAAGTTCTTCTCTGTCCAGTACAGTCAAATTGAAGTACAGGGTGTCCCAATAAATTTGACCATTTTGATCATTTTGCAGGTTAATAATTTTGGCAATTCTTGTTGAAATAACCTCAAATTTTCACAGAATGTATAGAAATTTGAATTTGAATTGAATTTGTTCTTTTCACTCCCAAAGAGAAGTCATTTTGAGTCTTGGAATGTGCTCGCACACTCACCCGAGACTGTGCAGCCTTCCATGCAAAATTTGGAAAAACTTCACCAACTGGCAAACAAATTTGGACTTGGTACCAAAAATTTAAAGAGGAAGACTGATTATGCAGGGCTAAAGGATTACATATGTGTGCGAGTATATTCCAAGACGCAAAATGACTTCTCTTTGGCTCAACCTGAAAACAGAACAAAAATAAAACAATAAATATAAAATCTTGTTTTGTTTCTATACATTCTGTAAAAATTTGAGGTTATTTCATCAAGAATTGCCTAAATTATTCGCCGGTAAAATTAGGTAAAAATTCTTTGGGACATCCTGTACTTCTGGATGGCAGTCGAAACATTTTCAACTTTTCAAAAACATTGTCCAGATGACTTATTTAACATTACATCTTTTGACACTTCATTTCAGTAAAGTTGTGTTTCTGCTTTTTAATTCAATCCTGTCTCTTTGAATCAATACTATATAGTTTTATTAACGTCCAAATGTTACTCTTGAGTTGTTTTAATCGGTTTTACGGTCAGTTTTCTGCCGGGATGCCTATTGGACAGGTCTACCTCGAAATTTTGTTTTTGTATTTTGTGTTTGTGACTTTCTGGAGATGGAAAGTCAGCTGCTTGACTCCATGGAAGAAAGTTAAAACTATACTTCGGAATATTCTTCATGGAGACAGTTACCTTTTATTCCATTAGTCTACTGTGGAATATTATAGCCAAAGGAACAATACTAATATGGAAACAAACAGGAAGAGGCAGATAAGAGTCGGGTTTGTGGAGATGCAAGCCTGCTCTCTGTAAGAATACATGTTTTTCACTGCAATAAAAGAAAAAAAAAACAATGATGCAAATTATGAGAATAAGGAATAAGATATCAGCAAGTTAAATAAAGACGACTAGACTTACTTAAAGGTGCACTATGTAACTTTTTGGTTCGGGGGGGGTCCATCACCTGCTTGTTTCTATGGAGATGTCATTTCTCTGCCTGGAATGTTCCACAGTGTGACATTAAACACTTATACTTTAGCATTTATTCAGTTATAGGTGGTTTTATAGCTCAAAAATGCTTAGAAAAACAGACATTCTGACTGTGAGCGGGGTCGCCTCTCCACAGATCTGACCTTTAACTTGGTCTGGTTTGGTCTCCGTGAAGATAGAAATGTTTAAAGCCGTACTGTGAAACCTTCCAGACAAAGCAATAACATCTCCATGGAGTAAAAGTGTTTGACGAACCCTCCAGCAGAAAAGTTACACAATGAACCTTTAACTTTATGGCTAAAATGAGTGGTCCTGTTCAAACACAAATGATACTTTACTTGATTAAACACCAGTTTTACTCATGATAACCCCTGTGTCTGTCCATAGGTACTACCTGTGCCTTCAGCTGCGTGACGATGTGGTCTCCGGTCGGCTGCCCTGCTCCTTTGCCACTCACACGGTCCTGGGCTCCTACACGGTCCAGTCTGAGCTCGGAGACTACGACCCCGAGGAGCTGGGCACGGACTACATCAGTGAACTACGCTTTGCACCAAACCAAACCAAAGAACTGGAGGAGAAGGTCATGGAGCTTCACAAGACCTACAAGTCAGTATCCATATACGTAACCTTCACATTTTATTGAGTTTTTGTTATGTTCAAAGGCACACATAAAAAATAGACAACATCCAAACAGTAACAACAAAACAGTGCAGGTAGTTGTAGGTGGTTCCTGTCTTTTTTTGCAGCCACCAATAATACTAATAACTAGAAAAGCACTCAGAGAGCGCAGACCTCCGCCAAGGACTACCCCCATTTTTTATATAAATTGCAATAAAATCAGTCTTCTGGATCAGATCCGGATCAGCCTTTGGAATATGAAAGAGGATCCCATTGTCCATCCCTGAGTCAAATTTCATGGGGTTTGGTCAATAATTAACCAAGATATTGAAAAACAAAATTTTAGGCCCCATTTACCACAATGTTAACTAAAATTTCAAAGTGATCCAGAATCCAGGATTTCTTCCGGATCACCCCCAAAATGAAATCAGTTCTTCCTTTTCACATTTCCAACAAATCCTGAAAATTTCATCAAAATCGGTCCATAAATTTTTGAGTTATGTTGCTAACAGACAAACAAACAAACAAACAAACACACAAACAAACAAACAGACAAACAAACAAACAAACAGACAAACGCCGGCAAAAACATAACCTCCTTGGTGGAGGTAACAATAATAGAGGTGCTGTAAAGCTGCTCCACTGTGTTTTTAAACTTCAAACACCTTCACTTGATTAATTTGCCCCTATGTAATTGCCAAACTTTGAAGCTACATCTTTTGTTGTAGCCTCGCTGAAACGTCTTCACTTCTCGATGCACCTGAAGATATTGCGGACTAAGGCTGTGCAGTTAATCGAATTTTGATCGCGATTTCGATTTGTGTGTCAAACGATCTCCAAACTCATATAAGCAAGTTGAAACGATTTAAAGCTTAACAAAGTTTATTTTGGGATATTTTTATTAGGGGTGTCAAATTATCACGTTAATTGCGATTAATTAATTACAGTCATATTTAGCGCGTTATGTTTTTTTAATCGCGTTAATCTCATTTTTAATCTCTAACTTTAGTGTTTCTGTATGCGAGTTTCTTTATTATAAAACCTGTTTTTATGTGTTGTTGGGACAACAACACACACACAAAAAACACATTCATTATTTTTTTATTTCGGTAATTCCACTCATTGCCGGAAACCCACAACAAAACGCACACAGTAACAGCGATGTAAACGTCATGTTAACGTTGGTGGCGTCAGTCGCACAATGGACGAGGTGGAAGAGCCAGTAGAACAGAGCAGCAGTGCACAGGTAAAAACACATTTTGTGTCTTGGAAATTATTCTCCCGACGTGAAATATAAAAGAAAATAACAAATATAAAATCGCCTACAACTTAAATGTCACTGGTGAAAACAACCTGCATAGACTCATGATGTCTGCACTACTGTCTATAGTGACCTGCCACATGAGGGGACACGCACACACAAACACACACAAACACACACAACACACAACACACACACACACACATACAAACACACACCTTCATCATCGTCATTAACCTGAGAACGCGCGGACCACGTTTCTTTCCGTAGTTACTGCGCGGACACCGACGTGCTCCCGTGAGCCACGTACGTTTTCTCGCGTACACTGCGTAAACCGCGCTTCCTCCTGTGCGCCTCTAAACCAGAACTAACACCAAGACTAAAACCGGGACTAACCCAGTCCAGGACTAAACCAGGACTAAACCAGGACTAAACCAGGACTAAAACCAGAACTAAAACCAGTTGGGCTCAACAGTCAATTTGGAGAGATTTGTTAAACAATAAATGACTTTATAAAGTCACTTTTTAAAATCTATATCAGTCTTTTGATCTGCCACAATAATGTAATAATGAATTTAAATGAAAATACCTCAACTTGAAGGCTTTTCTCAGCATTTTTTAGGTGAGATTAAAAAGAGATTAATTAGATTAATTAATTACAGATCATAATTAATTAATCTCTCAATTTTTTTAATCGCATGACAGCACTAATTTTTATATAAATAAGTACATTTGTTTTATTATTTTTTTAAATATAGAGATTGTAGAACAGCTGGATATATATAGTTTATTTTGGATACACTTACGTTACGTTTTTCTATGCCATAATTTATGTTCAAAGATTATTTTATTCATTTTATGTGTTATACATCACAAAACTGCTCTAAGGTTCATATTTGTAGCCTGAATTTATTTTCAGTTTGAAAGCTTTGCATAAATTGTCAGTAACAATGTGTTTTTTTTTGTTTTGTTTGTTTTTAGAAAGAATTAATGAATAAATGCATCGTGTAACTAAAAAAATAATCCTTTGAATAATCGTGATTTCAATATTGACCAAAATAATCGTGATACTGATTGTTTTCCATAATCGAGCAGCATTATTGTGGACTTTCTCTGTCAATTTCAACTGTTTTTGTTCTGTTGAAAAGGCAGTTCAATTCCATTAAATATATTAAAAGTACTACTTCATGATATCAGAAGGTAGAGATGTGGGTCGCCTAATTACTCAAACATGTGAATGAAACAAAACATAACTCCACATATGTTTTCGAGGAGTTAACAACATTATAACATGACTACAAGTGTAAAATAATATAAATAAGACCTTTAACTGGTTGTAACGTATCTATAGCTATAAATAGTATCTTGTCTGGGAAGATATTTTCTCCTCAAAGCCTCGCAGTGACCGTCCTCTCTCCGAGTATTATCATGATTTGTGTGGAATCTGATGCGGTCTCGTCCCACTCTCACTGAAGCAGGGAAGAATAATACCAACAGGATTAAGGTCTCCCTGAAGGGCATCCAGGCTAAAAATGGCCCCGTTAAAAGCTCCAAGAAAACATGGAGGAGCTTTTAGGTTGCTGAAATTGATAATAGCCTGTCTTGGAATATGTGGGGGTGGAGGATCTTTGTTGTTTCTATAGAAATGTTATTGCTTTCCCTGGATTGTTTCATCATATGGTAGTATATCTATCTAATATATCTATCTTGCATTTATGCTATTACAGCTGTTTAGTATTTATCAAAAACACTTGTATTCTCACTAGAGAGAGAACATACTAGATTTAGACAAACTTTATTAATCCACAAGGAAAATAATTTGGACATAGTAGCTCACAAGTCACAATATAATCACAAAATATAAATGGTAATAATAAATTCTAAGTATAAGTAGCAAAAATAGCAAAAGACTGGTGTCAATAAGGCATAATTATATGAATGTGTACAAGGAAAAGTATAAAAAATATATACAAATATATAACTATAGTAATACAAATATCTGCCTATTATTTATCAATGTAATCAACAACGTCGATGTGTAATGCGCTCCGAGTGTTCAATTAATATATTAAAATATATCTATATATTTTTTAAACACGAAATGGATTCTGACATATCATATATATCGATAAAATACTTATATTTAATTCTGATTTTGCCGTTTTGCTTGTTTGCCTTCTCTGTGCTCGCCCCGCTCGCCCTGCACAAGGAGCGAGTTGTTTTTTTTTCATCACTTATAGTTTATGCAAATGAGCCATGTGGTTTTAAGTCTCGTTTTTGTAGAACATAAACAAATGTGGCAAAGCTGCATTAAACACATTATAATCTGAAACGGGCTGATGTGGCTCTATAGTCGTTACGGTTTATATGTTATAAAGTTTAGTAATGTCAAGTTTATTTATGTAGAAGATTTTAATAAATAATCTGCTGCAGTGTAACTTGAACAATTGTGTTTAGAAATGTTGGGTTTGATCTGCAGTGGATTGTGGGATACCTCATAGCTCCTTACGCTGGTGAGGAACATGGATCTGTTATGTATCTGCCACTGCTAAAGGAGCTCATGGTTATGGTTATTGTTTGTCTCAAGATGAGCTTGAGTTGAGCTGAATTGTTTTATTTTTGAGTGAAAAGAAGGCAATATGTGTTCTTTCTTCCTTTATTTTACAATTAAATTATTTTTGTATAAATGGATTTTATTTTTTATTTTTTAAGTTGCAGAAGCACTTTTTTCCTACATGATCTACCTACCTCTTTGCACTTCAGTAAGAAAAGACCTTGTGGAGTAGTTCTGGAGGGTTGCTTTTCCTGTACAGATATCGAGATATATATCGTATATCGAGATATAGTTTATGCTCCTTATCGCCCAGCCCTTCATTCTACCTTGTTACAATATTCCTTCATCAAAAACATGCCTGAAGATTTTTTAGATATCATCCATGCATGTTTGAGTAATCTAGCGATCTCTCCCAGGCTCTATTCGAACCCTCCTTACGCTCAGCCCACACGTCCACGTCACCCATGCTCCCACGCGACAATTCTCTATAAATATACAAAACCATGATATAAAACAATACACTACAACTTCATAAATCTAATGCAATGTGCGGTAGTTTGATTAGCAAAACAACAAAAGTTAACATGGTGATCTAAATATGTTTTGTGTTAGGAGTTAATACCCCACAGAAGTAAACTACCCTCTTTAACTTCATTTTTTCAATATCGTTCTTGTAAATATTGATCATTTTTGTGTTTCGCTGTTTCAGGGGCATGACACCGGCCGAAGCGGAGATGCACTTCTTGGAAAACGCAAAGAAGCTGTCCATGTACGGCGTGGACCTGCATCACGCCAGGGTAAGAAGTTAACGATAGTATTTTTAGCAGTACTTCTAGCAGTACTTTTATTAGTCAAGCTTGCCGCCGCCACCAGCACAGTTCCGCTTCTCCACATCACGGCTGCGTAATCGATGCATCACAACTGCAATCACTGCCGCTGCTAATTTATGGACATGAGCTCATTGCTGGCTTGGTGGATTTAAGGTGGATTTTTGTTAAGGTGGACTGGCGCGTGGGCAGGCATAAAGGAGAGCTCTGGCATGACTGTGAGAGCTGCTGTTTCTAATCTTTACAGCAGATGGGATGAATAAAGCATGAGCAGGACTCTGGTCATAAAGAGAAATTACGACCGGATGGATACGAAACGCTTAGATGGTAAAAAAAATAAACTAAAAGGGTTCACTATTAGAAATATGTTTTTAATTGAGGAAGTGATATCAAAAGGATAATTGGGTTAATCATTTTGGCATATGAGAGTTGATTTGGAAATAGTGTTTTCAAAAATCAGATACTAAACTAGATACTCATTTGAGCAGGTATTGATACTAAAAAAGTCACATTCACAGGACAGAAATGAAGCTCCTGAATAGTTTTAGAATGATCTTGAGCTGTATCAGAACAAATATAAGAGCACATAGACCATTATACGCCTATGGACCACTATGGATCCTACCTGGAAGAAAATCTCATTCTCTTCTGAAAAGAAAAAAAGTGTTTTAATTATCCGTGTGTCATTCATTCATTTTTTTTTTTCAAGATAAAACCAAAAATAAGAAAACGAAAAAAATACTTTTTTTTTTTCATTATTTGTCTCCAAAAGCAAAATGAAAAAACAGATAACAATTTTTTTTTCTTCAGTTTTCGATTTTGTGTTTAAATGAACCATGGAAAAGTCAGTCTCAGTCCTGATCTTGGACCTGGTCTGGTCCCTGTCTCAGACCTGGTCTCAGTCCTGATCCTGGTCTGGTCCCGGTCTCAGTCCCGGTCTGGTCTCAGTCTCAGTCCTAGTCTTTTCCCGGTCTCAGTCTCAGTCTCAGTCTCAGTCCTAGTTTCAGTCCTGATCTTGTCCCAGTCTGGTCTCGGTCTCAGTCTCAGTCTCAGTCCTAGTTTCAGTCCTGATCTTGTCCCAGTATCATCCCGGTCTCAGTCCTGGTCTGGTCTCAGTCCTGATCACCAAACAGTCAAAGCGGACGCATCTCCTGGCAGGTCTCGACACTTAGTCCTGGTTTAGTCCTACTGTAGTCCTGTTTTAGTCCTGTTTTAGTCCTGTTTTAGTCCTGTTTTAGTCCTGGTTCAGTCCTGGTTCAGTCCGTATGTGGTGCAAAAGTCTGACATTGCAGTTTAAGTCACGAAAATGGGAAACGTTTCTCAGTTTTTTCCATTATTCAAAACAAATCATTATCTGTTTTTTTTTTTGTTTGTTTTTTCATTTTAGTTTTCAGTTTAGTTTTGGAGACAAATAATGAAGAAATTGTTGTTTTTTTATTTTCTTATTTTCAGCTTTATTTTAGAAAACGAATGATACATGGATTCCGGTGTCTGCAATGAGGAAACAACATCATAACATAAATCAAAAAATAGTGTAAAATCGCTTTTTAATACTAAGAATACAATGATTGCAGCTTTTTTAATGATGCACACTATTAAGATTAAAGCTAAATAAATAAATAAAAAGCTTGCAGATAGCTTTCTTGCCAAATGACGCATGTTTAAAGCATGGATAGAAAATAACCCCGCAAAATGCATGCTGATAATATTAGTTAACCCCTATTATAAAAGGCTTCTTAGAGATTTAACCCTGATATTTGATTAGAACCACGTAGAAACCCCCTTTATTTGTTAAGACTATATTGTCGAAATATATAGTACATTCTTTTGTCTCTCTCCTCTTGTTAAATGCTAAGTTGGTAGGGCATCTGTATCAAATCTTGGCTTCGTCTGAGCGTGAGGTAAGAGCTACGTACGCTCTGTCCACCTGTGTGTCTACTCTTTACTCCCGCATGGTCCCAAAAAACTACAAAATACTCGCTAAAGTTCATCTTTCAGTGTTCATTTTCTATTTTTTGCAGTGAAGAGCCCCATTTCTCTGCTTCACTGTCGCTTCTGCCATTTCACAATATCATGGAAACTGCGTAGAGCTGATAGGGCGACCACATAAGCTTGCCTTTCCATCTGCCTGCTTCTTATCTTTCTTCATATCAGAGAGTTTGGGTCCTGTTTTATCTGCTGTGCGCTTGCTTTTACATGTTTTATCTTATAATGATTAAATAATATGTGGTGAACTGTGTAATTTTGCCGATGGAGGGTCCGACGCCTGTTTCAGACTGCAGCCTGAAGTGACCCAAATCTGATTTTTTTTGCCCCTATGTAACCTGTATCTGATCTTTTAATGTCACTCTGAAAGACACAGATCTGATTTTTTTCAAATGTGACCCAGGCCACTTGGATATGTGCTCCTAAAACCGATACTAGGGGTGTAATTATATCCAAGTCTCACGATATGATATCGCCATGGTATGAACCTGACGCTACGATATTTATTGTGATATCGTGGGAAAGATCACGATTAGACATGTAACAATATCCAAATCTCTCTGTACGATATTTTTACGATATACATCTCACGGTACGATATTTATTGCAATATTTTCGGGAGCCAAAACTGTTAATATGCGACTTTTTCCTCTTAAAATGCCTTAATCCAAAGAACTAAGACTTAAAAGTGCTTAGAACTATTATTTCTTCATGTAGTCTGCACTGAAATGGAGCAAAGGATCATGGTCTATGTAGTTCCCTCTGTCTTTTTTTTAGCTATTGCTGCACCATAACTCTTAATTTAAGCAAAGAGACTTGTAATTCGATATAATGTGATGGTCCACGATATTATTGTGAGAACTCTGACGATACGATATCACAATATTTTGGTTATTGCTACATCCCTAACTGATACATATCTGATCTTCTGACATGTGACTTCTGTCTGAACGGCCAGGTCACATTCATCCCACCTACACAAATGTACACAAACATTCTTCTCGTTATATGAAAATTGTGTCCGAACTCTGTGTCAGTGAAGCAGCGAAGCACATAACAGTCCCACCACTCTTGGCTCCGACTCCCCACCCACATGTTCCTTTCTACGGACGTCGCTGCCACTGCCCCACAAAATACCATGAATGCCAAAAACCTCATTCTTCTCCTTCTCAATCTCCTCCTTAAATCAAATAAGCTGTACATGTTCTGGCTCCGGTACGACAGCAACTTTAAATTGCCAGGTGCTCAGGTTTACGCAACTTCCGTAAACACTGAGCACTGTCACTCTATACACGTGTTATTTAAAGTTCACCCTGAAGATCACATACACATCGCATTTAACTGGAAATGTGAACGACCTCACAAAAAAATTGGATTTCACAAAAAAAAAATCCGAATTGAGCATTAAGCCCTGCAGTCTGAATGTAGCCATAGAGATGTTCTTACTTTGCCTGGAACAATCCTAGGTTGGTCCTGGTTTAGTCCTGGTTGAATACTGAGTAAATTCTAGTCCTAGTTTAATTCTGGGATAGTCCTGGTTCAGACTCTTGGTACTACTCTAGTCCTAATTTAATGCAGATTCAGTTTTGTATTTGTATTGTATTAAATTAAATGCATTTAAACATTTATAAACAGATCTAGTGTTGAGGATATCTTGTGTGACCCCAAATTGTGTTTTAAGTGGTGGCTAGTCCTCAAGAAAATTGAGTTGAATAGCTCTTGCCTAGAATGATCCACAGTATGGCATTAAATCTACTCCATGGCAACAAGCACCACCACCAGACCAATAACAATAAAACAATCAGATCTGTGGAGAGGTGAGCCCACTAAAAGTAAAATTGCATGTTTTTCAAGATCATTTTTGATCCATAAAACTGCAAAACTATAGCTTTATTAATACAAGATAGATATGTTTAATTTACATTTACGTTACTTAAGAACATTTCAGGCAAATCAATAAAATCTCCATGGAGACAAGCAAGTAGCGGACCCCCAGCAGAGAAGTTACATAGTGCACCTTTAAAACATGTTAAAATGTAAATTAGGGCTGAATAATAACTTAAATTATTAAGTCATTGCAATTTTGGTATTTGGTTGGTTTAATGTCCAATCATAAAAATGCTATAATAACTCTGTAGTTTCAACCTCTACAAACAGTTCATCGGTTTTCTCTTATCTGTTAATACTCTAGTTTACTAAGTTTAGAATCAAATGACAACATTTATGCAAAATATGACATTTTTGTGACAAATTGTTCAGCCCTGATACAAATATTAAGAACCTGTGTTTAGTATATTAAAAAAACACTTATTTATTTCCTGTTTATTGATGTTTTCTTGTGTGTTTTTCCCAGGATTCTGAGGCAGTGGAGATCATGCTGGGCGTGTGTGCCAGTGGACTCCTCATTTACAGAGACAGGCTCAGGATCAACCGGTTTGCATGGCCCAAAATCCTCAAAATCTCCTACAAGAGGAACAACTTCTACATCAAAATCAGGCCGGGAGAGGTAATTTATGCTTCAACTAACTTTAATGTGTAATGAAGAAGAAAAAAAACATATAAGTCGCACTTTTTGTGGGAAATTTATTTTATAAAATCAGAGACCTGGAACTGACATTTCATCAAAGTCAAGTTCTAGTAATAACAATAGAACAGAGAACAACAGACTGTTAACGTCACATATGAACAGTTCTTCAGAAAACTATAACATAAACAACAGAATAGAACAAGTTTACCAAACTCTCCATTTCACTCCAAATCACTACATCCATTGAATTCTTCATCCTCGGTGTCACTTCTGAGCAACTCCGCGACCTCCGGAGGTAAACAGAGCTTCCTCTTCTGTGTAGCTGTCGTCAGACTCAGCATCAGTTCCAGTTAGAATTATTCCAGCCTTTCTGAATCCCGACAGGATGGTTTCGGTGTCACTGAAGTCCAGGCTTTGTTGATCCACCCAGTAACTTCCAGGAAAGTTGCATGGCTCATCCTCCAGTTACCGTGAAACTGTGTTCTCCATCCCTGTTTTCCACCAGTCTCTCACAAGTGTCTCGCTCACTCCAAACTTTCTTTCTTCTGCTCGATTACCGTTTTCAGCTGCGTATTTCACTACTTGCAGCTGCACAGCGGTTCTTTCTGCAGGAGACAACCGCAGTAAAGGGTGAAGTGACAGTGGTACAGGAGTAATAGGAGTAGCAGATACTGACACACAAGCCTAGAGCCTCTCACGGCTGTCAGTGAAAATTTTCATATATAAGTCACACCAGAGTATAAGTCACAGGACCATCCAAACCATGAAAAAAAGTGCGACTTATAGTCCGAAAAATATGGTAGTAGATTTTTTTGGAATATAGAGACGCGTGTAGTTACAGACACTTTACAATTTTTGTTTCAAGTTCTTTGCACTGAGTCACTTTTGGAGTTTTTTTTTTTTTTGTCTGTAATGAAATGAGTTGCAGCACCGTTTGGGTCAGACACACAGAAATGGGCAGGCTACGTCTAAAAGCTCTAAAAGTTTGATAAATAAAGTTTTAGTTTCAGATGGATAGACACAGTATTTAATGGCAGATTCTACTCTAGATTTATTACATATTTTTTATCATTTTTTGACCTAATGTGAACCCAACCTAATACAATATCATTACATGTTTTGACCTGCCAGCAGTTTGAAGTCTTGTTTTATTTCTGTCACATATTTTTGCTGCTTAAAATGTCTGAAATTCAAGCCTGGAGGTTGAGTGAAATAACGTTTGACCCACATAATATCAGGAATGTGCTCCTGTCCGGTGCCTATGGTGTCGTGTCCCTGTGAATTTCCATACAATCATAAATCACCTGGAAGCCCTTGTAAACACTGTGAAATCATACACTCTGGAGGCGGTTTTCTCAGTTAAGTGCTCAAGGACACAACAACAGTGTGCACAAGTGGGGATAGATGGAGATAGAACTGACAACCTTTGGGTCGGGGGAAACGCTGCACCGACTATGTAACTGCTACAGTGCGATGAGTCAGACAATACAAATTCATGTACTGACCAAAAATCTGATCATAATCTGATTTCTAGAGTTATCAGATCATTGAAATGCGATGTGATTAATCTGATGTCTGTCTTATCTGAGAGAAATTATGCACAAAAGGAGACACTAATCTGGCAACGACAAAACCCAAAGAGAAAATGTTAACGGTGAACTGACTCCTGTGAGCTTTAAGTCATGTTATAATGTTGTTTACTCCTCAAAAACAAACCTGGAGTTGTGTTTTGTTTCATTCACACATGTTTGAGTAATCCTTTATTATTAGTCTGTTGTGAAAATGCTCTGTTCCACCTCGTGATGTCATAGGGCTGGATATCATTAAGAAGTTGCTGATACAATACAGTACATACCTCGATACATAGGCCACGAATCAATACACATCTTGATACAGTGAGAGGCTAAAGGCTAAATCATGTCTGTGATACTAAAAGACTTTGTTAAACCAACTTTCTGTGCAAAGTTAATACGTAAAACACCCATTTTAATTATTAGAACAGTGAAAATGTCAAACGTGTCACAAACAAATTGGTTTCCTTCCTCCAAACAAGCAACAAAACTGTAGCGCTGTAATAAAATAATTTAGTAAAATATACCAAAAAATACTCTTGGTGATATATCGGTACAGCAGCCCACGATATCGATACTGTATCATCACATTAAACGATACCATATATTGATATTTTTGCATACCCCTAGTTTTAAAAGAATCGTTTTTAAATTAGCAACTACCTTTTACCTTTTGTTCAGTAGAGATTGGCAATTCCAGGGCTGAAATTATCTAAAAAAAATTCTACTGAAATTGTATGGAGTTTAAAAACACAGTGGAGCACTTCCTGTATTACCACATGACATCACAAGGTGGAACCAAAAGAATGCAGCCGAAATATGCAGGGTTTGTGTGTTAAACATGTGTGAATAAACTTTTTGATGAGAAAACATTATAACATAGATAAAAAAATATTGTAATATGGGCCCATTTGAAAATTTTGTCTAGTTTTGACTTCCAAGTGCACACATGACTAGAGCCCGACCGATATATCGGCTGGCCGATATTATCGGCCAATATGGGCACCTGGAGACATATCGACTATCGGCCGATATGCTTGCTGATATGGGCCGATATTTCACGTGGGCATGTTATACCTCGTTATAAAGCTTAGACTGTCTACATTATGTTCATTTAATCCAATTTATAGACAGATAAATGTCCTAATATGTGGCTCCGCATCAGTATTTATTTTCGGTGTAATTTGTGTCCGTACTGTCCCTGAACACACCACCAGAGTGACGTCACTTCACTCACGTGTGTTTGTTTACACCTGCAGCGGTGAGCAACACTGAGATTATTTTCTTTTTACGCACAATCGGTTTGAGTCTGGATTAAAAGGACATTTATTAGTGCAGACTTGTGATGTGAGGAGGAGCCTGTGTGAGCGGTGAGTGTTGGAAATACATCGACTTTGAAGCTAGTTTAGGTTATCTGTTAGCGATTAGCTGCTGTAGCTCCCGCACATAAACAGGCTGTTTTCTATTGGCCTATTGTAAAGTGACTGTATTGTCCGTATATTTGTTACTGGACCTGCATTGATATGTAAATGAGCTGTGAATAGACGTGTGAATGATCCACATTTATGCATATAAGTAATTACCGCGGTGCGCACGTTTTTACGGCTAAAGGCTAATCGCGGTAGTTTATTTACTAGCTAGGAGTTATGGGTCGGTCGCGATCGAAGCGGCTCTTAGAGTCGGCTCTTTGAAGTGAACGACGGGAGCCTGCTTCATATTGGGAGCCGTGTTTTCTCTTTTTCTCACTTTTTCTCTTCAAGCTGCATGTAGACCCGTAGTTTGACAGCAGCAGCGTCTGAAAACGAAACTTTCAGAAATATGCGTGTGCATAGGATTAAAAAAAAGGTGCATATTTGGCTGCAGTTCAGCATAAAATGAATAAAGCAGGACTAATCTTGGACTTGTGAGAGAGATAGAGACCGAGTCCCGACACTCAGTCCTGGTTCAGTTCTGGTTTAGTCCTGTTTTACACATGGTTTAAATCTGTTTTAGTCCTGGTTTAGTCCTTTTTCAGTCCTGGTCCAGTTTTGGTTTAGTCCTGCTTGCAACAAAACAATCAAGAGTCGCTTGGGAGCCGAAAGAGCCAGCTGCTTTAGTGAGCCGAGCCAAAAGAGCCGGTTCTCCAAAAAAAAAAAAAAATGGAATACCCATCACTAGTAGCTAGAATGTGATGCAAAAATGCCATTAGGCCAATTTACTGTATGTAAATATGATGTAAAGAGTCAGAATAACAATAAATGTTGCCTAAATAAACCCAATTTAGAATCCATTAGAGCCAAACCTAAGTTTTTTAAACAATTCAAGATTTACAGTGAATTTTTACATCACTAAATATATCGGCGATTATATCGGCTATCGGCAGCTCCAACTCCCATTATATCAGTTTCATATCGGCCACAACAAAATCCATATCGGTCGGGCTCTACACATGACACTAGGAGTTTTTGATGATGAGATTTCAATTCCGTTCAAGTTTATTTATATAGCACATTTAAAACAACTTCAGCTGACCAAAGTGCTTCACATAAAAGTCAATTAAAACTGAAGGAACAGATACATATGTGAAAACTACAATAAAAACACCATGATAACCTGACTTGTTAGTATTTTCGTTAGTAAACACCAAAAATCAGATCTAATTACTGGCTTATATGATTATTCTAGTTCTCTATACTGTGTCTCTTCTCTAAATGCAGTTCCTTTTTGTATTTGTCTATTTCAGTTTGAGCAGTTTGAAAGCACCATCGGGTTCAAGCTCCCGAACCATCGCGCGGCCAAACGTCTCTGGAAAGTCTGTGTTGAACATCACACATTCTTCAGGTAAAACATTTATTTCATAGTCATTTCAAACAATATAATCTCTATATTTCTATTATATTATATGTTTGCTCTTTGTTATTATAATATATTGTGATGTGTGAGCTGCTGTGTCCAAGTCATTTCCATTGTGGATCGGTAACGTCTGGTCTAAGGCTACGTTCAGACTGCAGGGTTTAATGCTCAGTTCGGATTTTTCGCGAGGTCGTTCACATTTCCAATTAAATGCGACTTTTATGTGATCTCCAGTGTGAGCTTTAAACACCCCAAAATTGTCCTACATGCTCATTGGAGGACACGATGACGTCACAGGTAGCGAGAGTGCTCAGTGTTTACGGAAGTCGCCTGGTGATTTTAAAGTTGTTGTCGTACCGGAGCCAGAACATGTACAGATTATTTGTTTTAAGGAGGAGATTGAGAAGGAGAAGGACAAAGGTTTTTGGCCATGACGTTTTGTGGGGCAGTGGCAACAAAGTCCGTAGAAAGGAACTTGTGGGTGCAGAGTCGCAGCAAAGGGTGGGGGGATTGTTATGTGCTTCACTGCTTCACTGACACGGAGTTCAGACACAATTTTCACATGACGAGAAGAAAATTTGTGTACATTTGTGAGCGTATAGGTGGGATGAATGTGACCTGGCCGTTCAGACATAAGTCGCTTGTCAAAAGATCGGATATGTGTCGGTTTTAGGAGCACATATCCAAGTGGCCTGGGTCGCGTTTGAATAAATTGGATCTGTGTCGTTCAGATTGTCATTAAAAGATCAGATACAGGTCACATAGGGGTGAAAAAATCGGATTTGGGTCACTTCAGGCTGCAGTCTGAGCCAAAAGTCTCTTAGCCAAAGTCTAACATAGTCTAAAGTCATGAGGTTAAAGGCCCTGTACTTTTACTGTCATAAAAATGTGAAAAACAGAGCTAGTTTATTTAAAATTTCACAGTGCTTTTAGTGGTCCAAAGTTATTCCTCACTTACCTTATGCATTCTAAGCATCCTTGGTTTGCCATGGTTGTAGTTGGTCGCTCTTGTGGCTGACTGACTGACAGACCGAGCAGTTTTTAACATTTAAAATTTTTATGTTAGCATTTTGAACTTAATATTTGGTGATTTAAGAACTATTTGCCTGACTATGTTAGTGTGTAGACTCTGCACACCTGACTGGGCGACAGGTGCGGTGGAGGAGAGGCATTTAGCAGTTTTCAAGAAAATGAGGGAGCTGAGGAAGATCTGAGGGACCAAAATGTTTTATCAATAAAATAAAACCAGGAGTGAGACATTGTGCAGGAATTTTTCTTGAAAACAGCTATTTGCCTGACCAGCCAGTCTCTTCTACATTCTCTCTGAATCCTGAGGGGTCTAAAATAGGACCATAGAGCGTGAAAAACCTCTGTCCAAACTGGAGACAAGCCAATCGCAGCTGCTAATTTTTATCACATGTCTCAAATGCCGAAGACATCTCCTCCAAAATTCTCGTAACATCAACAAACTATATGACGTCTTTTACGTGAAATAAGTAACAGTTTGGTTCTTCGATTGTTGATTTTGTAAATATCTGCACTGTTTCTCTGTCCATTAAGTAGATTTTTCTCCCTTTTTTAATGTGTAATGTGTAAGTTTGTTTTTGATGCGAATGGAGCATCTGTCTTCTCTCGTTTGTTTTCCCTTTTTTAATCAGCTTGCTCTGAAACGCTACAGATTTCTTACAACAATGTATCAGGCTTCCTACACCAAATATAGCAGAAGACGTCCAAACAAAGAACACATTAAAATTTAGAGTATTTGTTCAAGCATCAGCATTTTGTAAAATAATTTCTTCTTTCTTTATCCTCACAGACTGGTTTCCCCTGAAGCTCCTCCAAAGAAGTTCCTGAGTTTGGGCTCGAAGTTCCGTTACAGCGGGCGGACTCAGGCTCAGACTCGACGGGCCAGTTCTCAGATCATCAGACCTGCTCCTCTGTTTGAACGCTCCACCAGCAAAAGATACAACATGTCACGCAGTCTGGACGGAGGTGAGCACATGAACAATACCAATGTAACCAGTGTTTGCTGTTATACCAATTAGTTACAAAATAATTTCTAATATCTTCTAATATGTATCTATAATATTCTATAGTGTTGGAATAAAAAATATTTCACTGCACTTTTATGGTTGCTTGGGATCCAGAATATACACTTCTCCAGTGCTTTACAGTACTTCAGTAAGATGTGATTCTGCTCTGTAGGGACAACAATAACAATTAAAGCCGCAAGCGGCGTCGAACGGCCCTCGCCCGTCACACATGCACGCCCGGCAAACGCCACACCCGCAAACGGTGTGCCCCACCAACACCATGCTCTACACGCCATGCCTGCAAACACCACGCCTGCAAACGTCGCACCCGCAAACTGAAAAATGACAAAGTGCACCTTTAACTGGTCTTTGCACCCCCTGCTGGCCAACCATCAAAAATGCCCCATATCAGTAATATATGTTTTTGCTTCTAGTTGTTCATAAAATTTAATTCCCAAATTTGATACAGATCCAATAATGTTGACATTTTATGTCTATGGTAGGGGGCGCTATAGTGTTCATTTTTCATATATTTTATAGTGTATTATATTCAGACTGAGATCACACATTAGTGATTAAAATTTCAGCACAATCGGACTAAGCATGTGCGTGTAATATATGTTTTAAATATTTTTGGAGGAGTCTTTGCGCCCCTGCTGGCCAACAGTGAAAAATTCCCCATGTCCATAATGTAATTTTGTGCTCGTAATGATGCATAGAATTTAATTCCCAAATTTGGTGCAGATCTGATAATGTTGAAGTTTCATGTATACGCTACGGGGCGCTATAGTGTTCACTTTTCATATGTTTTATAGTGTATTATATTCAGACTGAGATCACACATTAGTGATTCAAATTTCAGCACAATCGGACTAAGTCTGTGCGAACAGGAGCAAATAATGTCACCTTGAAATTAGCCAAAATTTTTACCAAAATTTGCGGCCTCGCCGCACGTAAACCACAACATAAATTGGATAACTTTAGATGTTCCACTTCTCTAGATGATGACAAATTTTCTAGGGGGCGCTATTGCACCCATTTTTGTATTTTCTTACATCAATCTGTTCAGGGTCGGGGTGTGAACCCACGATTAAAATTTTTGTGAAATCGGCCAAAGTTTGTGCAAATTATCACTCGACGAAGTTTGATGGTGAGCCCCAAAAAAGAACCCGAAATTTGCACCGTTGCCACGGCAACACCTTTTGACCTTTTAAAAAGCTTTTAACAACTTTTAATGTCCCACTTGTCTAGATGATACAGAATGATTCTGTCTGGGTCAAACGCCCAAGGACGAGTTCATTCAAATATGAGGACAGGTCGCACAATTAATCCAATATGGCGGGCTTCCTGTTGGTTGCCTAGGAACCGCGTAATTATACTTTTTTGTTCCTATTCCCATGATGCATCTGTGTACCAAATTTGGTTTGGCTACGCCAAAGTTTTTGTCAGGCATCCTATTGGCGAGGGCAGATGTTTGGCCGGTCGCCATGGTAACACGATGGGAAATGGCATGGGGTCATCATTGACTTTTTTGTGTGTACCAAATTTTATGTCTACAACAAAGTAAATTTTTGCAGTACCATGCAATTTCCCTAGGAGGCGCTATTGTGCCCATTGGAGATTTTCTTATATAAATCTGTTCAGGGTCGGGGTGTCAATCAATGATTAAAATTTGAGTGAAATCAGCCAAAGTTTGTGCCAGAATTTGTAGATTTTACCAATGGAGAGTTTATGTCATCGCTATGGCAACGCCATAAAAAATATGACATGGGTGTCATTGAATTTTGGATCAGGATGCCAAAATGGAATTTTGTGCAAAATTTCAGAAATTTTTGAACAACTATTTGGGAACAAATGATTTTCTTCCATATTAAAATTTGTTTCAATCTATAGGGGGCGCTATTGCGCCAAATTAATAATTTTCACATTAAGTAGCTTCAGGGCAGACAGTTTAACAACTGTTTCAAATTTCATTGAAATCGGAGTTTGTTTGAGCAAATGGGACCAATTTGTAAATCTCCTAAATTGTGTGCATTTTTTGTTGCTTCACTGCTCAGAGATCGTAAGACGTGTGTGAACAATTTGGATAAGTTTTGATGTTCCACATATTGAGGTAATGTGGACCAAATTTGAGCTCGTTCGGGTGAACGTCCTCGGAGGAGTTCGTAAAAGCTTAACAAATTTTAAGCCAATATTGCTGCCCCCTAGTGGAGCACACGGTGTTGGCATAATAATATTTTTACATGATCGACTTCAGTGTCAAATTTCATGATTGTACATGCAAATTTTTTTGTGTGTCATTCGTATTCCCTAATGCATTTTTGAGACGTTTGGGAGCACTGACGAGCCATTTTATTTCTGTTTGGAAAATGGAAATAGCCAAAACTTAGGGAAGCGCGAGTTTTACCAGATGGAAAAATTTCTAGGACTTTTTATTATTGTTTAGTGGGTGAAAAATGGGTGAGTTGGTTAGGAAAAAAATAATAATAAGAAGAAGAATATTCTGATACTGATACGAGAACAATGTTCCGCTTTTTTTTTGGCCGACAAACTATACATTTTCGGAAACCTCAGACACATTGCTACATCATGGCGAGGGTCCCTGGTCACTACGGGCAAGTCACGTCGCGCCATTCCATTTTTCGGCCACTCGGAGCATCGCTTTGCGATACTAATAGGCCCTTTGCCAGCCTCTGGCGCTCGGGCCTAAATAATAATAATTCGAGCAAAAACAATATATCCGAAAACATTAGAACAACATATTATACATTTTTTGAAAGCTCTCGACATTCCCCACGTCACCGTGGGGTCATTGGTGAGTGACGGGCGCGTCTGCACCATCTCGTCGGGGTCGCCCCCTGACCTCCCATTGACTTCCATTCATTTTAGCAGTAGTAAATATGGCTCAGGCCTTGGGCGTGGGTTACTGGGATACTGCTGTTTGTGCCGGGGGCGACCGAGGACAATGTTGCATGTCGTCGTGTCGCATTCAGCCATGCGCACGTCGCTCCCCATTCGCTCCGTGTAGCGGAAGCAATAGGCCCTACGCCCTGTCGGGGCTCGGGCCTAAAAAGGATAACGGACGTTTCTTGTTTACATGAGTTAAACTGTGATGCCGGACTGAACCAGGACTAAAACAGGACTCAAACAAGACTAAACCAGGACTGAACCAGGACATGAACAGGACTGAACCAGGACTGAACCAGGACTGAACCAGGACTGAGCCAGGACTGAACCAGGACTGAACCAGGACTGAACCAGGACCTGAACAGGACTGAAACAAGACAAACCAGGACTGAACTGTTTTCAGTCCAGGTCTCAGTCCCGGTCTGGTCCTGGTTAATTCTTGTGGTAGTCTTCGTTTAGACCTGGTTTACTCCTGGTTTAGACCTAGTTAACTCTTGTGGTCATCTTTGTTTAGACCTGGTTAAGTCCCTGGTTTAGTCTTGTGGTAGTCCTGGTTTAGACCTGTGTTTTATATTATTTGTTTATCTGATACGAGTTTATGATCAACACTGAGCGATTTTATCCACATTTTGAGGTTTTACTGGACAAATCCTTAGAGAAAAGTTGAGCCCACAACAGTTTTTCACTTCGTCTACAGATTTATTACACATTTCATCATAAATTATACTTTTTGTGAAGCTCAAATATTATTTTAAGGTTAGAAAACTTTTTTCCATCCTACTGAACAGGCAAACAAAGTAAATAAGATTTGTACCTTGGAAATTCCAAATTGTTGCTTATTTTTTATTATATCATCATAAAAATTTGTTGCTCAACAGTTAATTATTGTAAATATATTATGTGAACTTAATTTTGTCTCCATTCTCGAGTTTTGAACATTCTGAAAACATAAGATTTGAAACGATTTATAATATTATCAAAAGTATAAAATACTTTTGCTGTGTGGGTGAATTATGTTTTAAATCACAATACAAAGGTTGACCACGAGAGAGACGATGTTTTGCAGCGATAACGAGTCGTATCTGTGTTGCCGCATTAACGGAGCTTCTCACGGTTTCACTTTGGTCATCTGCTCCACGCGTCTTTTCCTTCAGAAGTTGTTATCCGTTTTTTTCCATTATCCATTTGAACACAAAATCGAAATCGTTTTTCCATTTTAGTTTTGGAGACAAATAATGAAGAAAAGTTGTCACGGTCAGTGAGAAGGACCATGAAGGCTCGTACGGATCGCAGGTTCCTGAAAATGTGCCGTTTAAATCCACGTTGTATGTTTGTTTTTGTTTTATTTTAGTTTTCAGACAATCCTAACACGTATTTGGCCGTGTTTATTTACGAACGTGTGCAGTGCTTCTAACATTCTGTGTGAATAGAATGCGATGATGTCATCAGCTATTCGAATTCCCATTGGTCACCATGGCAACCTTTGACGTCTTTGAAGCCCTGTCACCTCAAAGCGAACCAAGATTGTAAGAGTAGGTCAGTTCACTACATTTAACAGAATGAAAACAGATCACGAGACCAGCACTTGCGAAATCTAGCAGTTAAAAGGGAAACTTGACGTTCCGTTGCAGATCGGCGCCGTTACCGTCCACATCTTCACCGACAAATACACACAGCCGTCAGCAATACATACTTCTGCTGACGAGCCAACTACAAGTCCACAAATTACGAACAACGCGATTTTAGAGGAGACTGTGATTCGCCAGCCTTCAGTAAGAAAGAGTCTTGCAACGCAACTAACTGAAGAGTCGGGCTTTGTACCAGCAGTGGTTCTACATTCTGCAAAAATACTTACTTATCGTGACGAGCCACCTACAAGCCCACGAACTACAGACACCGAGATGTTAGCAAACGCAACAGAGGAGTCTGTGATCCATCGTCCTTCAGTAAGAAAGAGTCTCGCAACGCTCTCATTACCTGAAGAGTCGGGCTTTGAACCATCAGTTGTTCTATATCCTCCTATGACCTGCACAATGGATACAACCGAAATGTCTACTGAAATAGCCTGGCCTCCCACAAATCCAGTAACATCACCAGGGGAACCAAACATCTCCAATGAAAAAACTGCGATCCAGGGAGCAGTAGAAATCGTTTGGGATGAACCAAAGGAGGAAAACCTACTGTGTACTTGTTTTGGCTTAAGTCTCTTTAAGCCAGTGTTAAACTTCTTCACTTCCCCATTCTGTCTGTTTTCAGGGGGAAATAAAAAAGATCTGAGGGGGAAAATCCAGGATGTTTAAGACCTGGGGTAATGGGGATTTTCTTCTGAGTTAAGTCACTGGACGGAACCTTAGCCAAGGAATGTGAAGTTCTTTTGAGAAGGTTTGTTCAGGGTAAATACCCAGAAGAAAACTCGCTTTGCTCCACTTTAGACTCTTCCCTTTCCTTTTGATTCTCTGGGGTTTTGGATGCAAGGAAACACACATTATAACGCTGTGTCCCAAACTTTAACTACTGACTGACAATTTAACCACAAAAATAATAAAATAAAATAAAAATGTAAAAAACATTATAAACTGCCTTGAGTGTTTCTCTTTTTGTTCTTCATATATTTGACTTGGTCTGTACATTTTCAAACAATATAATAACAATATAATAAAAATGATATATAAAAAAAAACTATATATGTTCTCTGGTATTAAAATGTATCTTTAAAGATGCGCTGTGGAATGTTCCACAGTATAACATTAAACAGTTTTAATTTAAATGTATTCATGTTCGATGACGTTCACCCTGGACAAACGTACGGCGCTTTAGGGGCGCTGCTCCGCGCTTGGGCTCGGTTCTAAAGTCCTCGTGTGAGTGCACCAATAATGTCTGAGATATTTTAGAACGTTTAACTCGACATGTTTCAGTCGTCTGTGTGCAGCGTTCTCCTTGTGGGCTGCAAGAAACACTCGCACATGTGCATGTTTTACTCATTCATGTGCCAAAATATTTGCTCGTAAATACACTACTGGTCAAAAGTTTTAGAACTCTCTAATTTTTCCAGTTACAGTATTTTTCGGACTATAAGTCACTCCAGAGTATAAGTCGCACCAGCCAAAAATGCATATTGAAAAGCAGTGTTGTGCATGAACGAGTTCAAAAGAACGCGTTCATTGAACACGTTCATATTTCAGTGAACTTTGAACTGAACGCAACACTTTTGTAAATCAAAAACTTGAACGTGAATTTGTTCAAATTATGTGTGATGAACGACGTACGTCACTGTTGGGGTTCAGTTAAACGTCGGAATTTGACGAGTGATGATCTGCTCGCACTTAACCTCGCGAAGGCGCCTCCACCGGCAGCTTTAGCAGAACGTACGGGCTCTTGTGTCTCTCAATGGGAAGTTAATCAAACTTGACTGGACGCGTTTAGCTGCTTGTATTTACCTTCTGTACAGGCTGACCACGTCTATGTGGATCTGGGCTCTTTCACATGATACACAACTGCCCAGGGAGCACAATGTGCTGATGGTAAATGCAAAAATACAACAATAGATACATGCTCTTTGTGTATTTTGACGGGGACGCTTGTGTAGAGCGTCAAAAAATAGGATGGATCCTATTTTCTGAAATCTACACGCACAGGACGTGCTGCTCCGCGCGCGTATTATTTTACTTGGTACATATGTCAGTAACGCGCGTCACAATGCTTTTTTTAAATGGTGGGTTTTTCGTTTTTCTTCATACAAATTTGCTAAAATCACCGCAATATCAGCAGCGGTGAAACGCCGGAGGTGCGCCCGCGTAGACCGTGATCCTGAGCGAAAGGACCGACGCAGAAGTCCGCGCTCCACCGAACTAAACGCAGCTGACGCCCGATCGCACTCGGGGTTCTCTCAGGGGCGGTCCTAGATTCCAAGTTCTAGTCCAGGATTAGTCCTGGTTTGGTCCTGGTTTAGTCTTGGTTTAGTCCTGGTTTAGTCCTGGTTCAGTTCTGGTTTAGTCCTGGTTCAGTTCTGGTTTAGTCCTGGTTCAGTTCTGGTTTAGTCCTGGTTCAGTCCTGGTTTAGTCCTGGTTCAGTCCTGGTTCAGTCCTGGTTTAGACCTGGTTCAATTCTGGTTCTGTCCTTGTTTAGTCTTGGTTTATTCCTGGTTTAGACCTGGTTCAGTCCTGATTTAGACCTGGTTTAGTCCTGGTTTAGACCTGGTTCAGTTCTGGTTTAGTCTTCGTTCAGTTCTGGTTTAGTCCTGGTTCAGTTCTGGTATAGACCTGGTTTAGTCCTGGTTAAGTTCTGGTTTAGTCCTGGTTTAGACCTGGTTTAGTCCTGGTTTAGACCTGGTTTAGACCTGGTTTAGTCCTGGTTTAGTCCTGGTTCAGTCCTGGTAGACTGTCCATATACGGCGCAAAAGTTCAGCATCTTAACAGTTCTTTTGGTGAGAGTAAATTAAAAGTGCTGCAATAGTCGTGTAATGTTTTACATTTTAAATACAGTAATATTGTAATGTAACAAATGACTTAGAAATGACAGTAACAAGTCATAAATAACACATTACAGTTTTAAAGTCACTTGTCCAACAGTGTATCTTGTAAAGTTGTTGTAAACTAGAAGTCAGTTTGAAAAATAAAAGCAGCCTTTCATTTACAGATCTCATCTAAATATAAAATGAACTGAACTTTGAACTAGTTCGAAATTAAAATTGTGAACTATGAACGTAAACTATTCACTTTGAACAAGTGTGAACTGAACTTTGAACTAGTTCATGAAAAGTGTGAACTTGCACAACACTGTTGAAAAGGACAAAAAAACATAGTGGGCCCGGTCAAGCAGAAGTAAACAGCAAGGCCAAAAATTCAAGTTAATACATCTGATATAAAAATGTATTCAACAGATACATATGTAGTCTAGTTTATGAAACTATCTTTTTTCTGTACCATTTTTGGTTCTAAAGTGCCTGCAAACTCTGTGCCTGCAAATGGTAAAATGACATAGTATGCCTTTAAATGTTCTTTGTGCCAACTGGTGGTCAACCGTGAAAAATACTCATGTCAGTCATATATGTTTTTGCTTCTAGTCAATAATAGAATTGAATTCCCAAATTTGGTACAAATCTGACAATGTTGACATTTCATGTCTATGGTAGGGGGCGCTATAGTGTTCACTTTTCATATGTTTTATAGTGTATTATATTCAGACTGAGATCACACATTAGTGATTCAAATTTCAGCACAATCGGACTAAGTCTGTGCGAACAGGAGCAAATAATGTCACCTTGAAATTAGCCAAAATTTTTACCAAAATTTGCGGCCTCGCCGCACGTAAACCGCAACATAAATTAGATAACTTTAGATGTTCCACTTCTCTAGATGATGTACGTTGATTTTCAGCCCTGTGGGTGAAGCGCCTTCAGAGGAGTGCGTTCAAATGCAACGTCAACAAAAATGCGGACTCAAACTTCAATCCAATATGGCCGCTTTCTGGTTTGTCAGGGGGCGTGGCCACCATAACATTTTTTGTTTGTCTTCACATGACGAATGTGTGTACCAAATTTCGTGGCTCTACGACAAAGTTGACGTCAGGACATCTCCCATAGGCGCAATGTATTTTGACTTTTCGAGGTGGCGCTGTGTCACCATTTTTTTATGCCCGTGGCACGAAACCTATATTTTATCGAATTTTTCGCCACTTCTGAATTTTGGGCCAAAATTGGTGAGTTTTTGAACGTGTTTAGGGGGTCAAATTAGAGTTCAAAGAGCATAATAATAATAAAAATAAATATAGCCGCAAGCGGCAATGATCGGCCCTCGCGCGTGCTTACGCCGCGCTCCGCAAAAGGCGCGCTCTGCAAACACCACGCTCCGCAAACGCCGCGCTCCGCAAACGCCGCGCCCTGCAAACGCCGCTCCCCGCAAACGCCACGCTCCGCAAACACCGCGCCCCACAAACACCGCACCTCACACTGACCCTAATAAGCCTAAGCTTAAACCTTACCCTAATCGTAATCCTAACCATAGCCCCAACCCGAACCATATAAATCTTAATTTAACCCTGCAATTTTCAAAATTTGGCGAAAAAAAAAAAATATCCAAGATTGCGGACTTCCGGTTTGTAAAGGGGCGTGGTCACAATATACAATTTTGTTCTTATTGCCATGATGCATCTGGATACCAAATTTGGTTTGACTACGCCAACGTTTGTGTAAGGACGTCCCATTGGCAAGGATACAATTTTGGCTTGTTGCCATGGCAACACAATGTAAATGGGGTGTGAACATCATTGAGTTTTTTAATCAAGACCATGTCACAAATATGGATACCAAATGTTGTATATCTGTGACAAACAAAACCTTATTTTTACATACAAATTTTCTAGGGGGCGCTATTGCACCCATTTTTGTATTTTCTTACATCAATCTGTTCAGGGTCGGGGTGTGAACCCACGATTAAAATTTTTGTGAAATCGGCCAAAGTTTGTGCAAATTATCACTCGACGAAGTTTGATGGTGAGCCCCAAAAAAGAACCCGAAATTTGCACCGTTGCCACGGCAACACCTTTTGACCTTTTAAAAAGCTTTTAACAACTTTTAATGTCCCACTTGTCTAGATGATACAGAATGATTCTGTCTGGGTCAAACGCCCAAGGACGAGTTCATTCAAATATGAGGACAGGTCGCACAATTAATCCAATATGGCGGGCTTCCTGTTGGTTGCCTAGGAACCGCGTAATTATACTTTTTTGTTCCTATTCCCATGATGCATCTGTGTACCAAATTTGGTTTGGCTACGCCAAAGTTTTTGTCAGGCATCCTATTGGCGAGGGCAGATGTTTGGCCGGTCGCCATGGTAACACGATGGGAAATGGCATGGGGTCATCATTGACTTTTTTGTGTGTACCAAATTTTATGTCTACAACAAAGTAAATTTTTGCAGTACCATGCAATTTCCCTAGGAGGCGCTATTGTGCCCATTGGAGATTTTCTTATATAAATCTGTTCAGGGTCGGGGTGTCAATCAATGATTAAAATTTGAGTGAAATCAGCCAAAGTTTGTGCCAGAATTTGTAGATTTTACCAATGGAGAGTTTATGTCATCGCTATGGCAACGCCATAAAAAATATGACATGGGTGTCATTGAATTTTGGATCAGGATGCCAAAATGGAATTTTGTGCAAAATTTCAGAAATTTTTGAACAACTATTTGGGAACAAATGATTTTCTTCCATATTAAAATTTGTTTCAATCTATAGGGGGCGCTATTGCGCCAAATTAATAATTTTCACATTAAGTAGCTTCAGGGCAGACAGTTTAACAACTGTTTCAAATTTCATTGAAATCGGAGTTTATTTGAGCAAATGGGACCAATTTGTAAATCTCCTAAATTGTGTGCATTTTTTGTTGCTTCACTGCTCAGAGATCGTAAGACGTGTGTGAACAATTTGGATAAGTTTTGATGTTCCACATATTGAGGTAATGTGGACCAAATTTGAGCTCGTTCGGGTGAACGTCCTCGGAGGAGTTCGTAAAAGCTTAACAAATTTTAAGCCAATATTGCTGCCCCCTAGTGGAGCACACGGTGTTGGCATAATAATATTTTTTCCTTGTCTTGACATGATCGACTTCAGTGTCAAATTTCATGATTGTACATGCAAATTTTTTTGTGTGTCATTCGTATTCCCTAATGCATTTTTGAGACTTTTGGGAGCACTGACGAGCCATTTATTTCTGTTTGGAAAATGGAAATAGCCAAAACTTAGGGAAGCGCGAGTTTTACCAGATGGAAAAATTTCTAGGACTTTTTATTATTGTTTAGTGGGTGAAAAATGGGTGAGTTGGTTAGGAAAAAAATAATAATAAGAAGAAGAATATTCTGATACGAGAACAATGTTCCGCTTTTTTTTGGCCGACAAACTATACATTTTCGGAAACCTCAGACACATTGCTACATCATGGCGAGGGTCCCTGGTCACTACGGGCAAGTCACGTCGCGCCATTCCATTTTTCGGCCACTCGGAGCATCGCTTTGCGATACTAATAGGCCCTTTGCCAGCCTCTGGCGCTCGGGCCTAAATAATAATAATTCGAGCAAAAACAATATATCCGAAAACATTAGAACAACATATTATACATTTTTTGAAAGCTCTCGACATTCCCCACGTCACCGTGGGGTCATTGGTGAGTGACGGGCGCGTCTGCACCATCTCGTCGGGGTCGCCCCCTGACCTCCCATTGACTTCCATTCATTTTAGCAGTAGTAAATATGGCTCAGGCCTTGGGCGTGGGTTACTGGGATACTGCTGTTTGTGCCGGGGGCGACCGAGGACAATGTTGCATGTCGTCGTGTCGCATTCAGCCATGCGCACGTCGCTCCCCATTCGCTCCGTGTAGCGGAAGCAATAGGCCCTACGCCCTGTCGGGGCTCGGGCCTAAAAAGGATAACGGACGTTTCTTGTTTACATGAGTTAAACTGTGATGCCGGACTGAACCAGGACTAAAACAGGACTCAAACAAGACTAAACCAGGACTGAACCAGGACATGAACAGGACTGAACCAGGACTGAACCAGGACTGAACCAGGACTGAACCAGGACTGAGCCAGGACTGAGCCAGGACTGAACCAGGACTGAACCAGGACTGAACCAGGACCTGAACAGGACTGAAACAAGACAAACCAGGACTGAACTGTTTTTCAGTCCAGGTCTCAGTCCCGGTCTGGTCCTGGTTAATTCTTGTGGTAGTCTTCGTTTAGACCTGGTTTACTCCTGGTTTAGACCTAGTTAACTCTTGTGGTCATCTTTGTTTAGACCTGGTTAAGTCCCTGGTTTAGTCTTGTGGTAGTCCTGGTTTAGACCTGTGTTTTATATTATTTGTTTATCTGATACGAGTTTATGATCAACACTGAGCGATTTTATCCACATTTTGAGGTTTTACTGGACAAATCCTTAGAGAAAAGTTGAGCCCACAACAGTTTTTCACTTCGTCTACAGATTTATTACACATTTCATCATAAATTATACTTTTTGTGAAGCTCAAATATTATTTTAAGGTTAGAAAACTTTTTTCCATCCTACTGAACAGGCAAACAAAGTAAATAAGATTTGTACCTTGGAAATTCCAAATTGTTGCTTATTTTTTATTATATCATCATAAAAATTTGTTGCTCAACAGTTAATTATTGTAAATATATTATGTGAACTTAATTTTGTCTCCATTCTCGAGTTTTGAACATTCTGAAAACATAAGATTTGAAACGATTTATAATATTATCAAAAGTATAAAATACTTTTGCTGTGTGGGTGAATTATGTTTTAAATCACAATACAAAGGTTGACCACGAGAGAGACGATGTTTTGCAGCGATAACGAGTCGTATCTGTGTTGCCGCATTAACGGAGCTTCTCACGGTTTCACTTTGGTCATCTGCTCCACGCGTCTTTTCCTTCAGAAGTTGTTATCCGTTTTTTTCCATTATCCATTTGAACACAAAATCGAAATCGTTTTTCCATTTTAGTTTTGGAGACAAATAATGAAGAAAAGTTGTCACGGTCAGTGAGAAGGACCATGAAGGCTCGTACGGATCGCAGGTTCCTGAAAATGTGCCGTTTAAATCCACGTTGTATGTTTGTTTTTGTTTTATTTTAGTTTTCAGACAATCCTAACACGTATTTGGCCGTGTTTATTTACGAACGTGTGCAGTGCTTCTAACATTCTGTGTGAATAGAATGCGATGATGTCATCAGCTATTCGAATTCCCATTGGTCGCCATGGCAACCTTTGACGTCTTTGAAGCCCTGTCACCTCAAAGCGAACCAAGATTGTAAGAGTAGGTCAGTTCACTACATTTAACAGATCGAACGAGACCAGCACTTGCGAAATCTAGCAGTTAAAAGGGAAACTTGACGTTCCGTTGCAGATCGGCGCCGTTACCGTCCACATCTTCACCGACAAATACACACAGCGGAGACCAAACAGCAGACCCCATGGACAAGTACGAAATTATACAGACCATGGGGGAGGGCGTTTCTGGGGAGGTCATGAAATGCCTCAATAAACAAACGGGGCAAATCGTGGCTTTAAAAAAGTTAAAAGCGACCGACTTAGTAGATCTGGCGGTAAACAATGAGCTTTCAATGCTCAACGCAATCAGCCACTTCGACCCGGATGATTTTAACTTCATCCAGTTTAATAATCACTTTCAATCCGATGCGGGCGACCACTATTTAGAGTTTGAGATGCTGGACCAGAGCGTCTGGGACCTCATGGAGAAGCGAAACTTCTTGCCGTTTTCGTTGAACGAGGTCCGCACCATGGCCAGACAGCTCCTAGTGGCGTTAAACGGTCTGCGCAGCATTGGGGTCATGCATACCGATATCAAACCGGACAATATCATGTTTGTGGATCACGCGAAGAAGCCGTTTAAGCTCAAGCTAATCGACTTCGGGTCGGCGGTCCACAGAGAGACAGTGGAAATAGGCTGGATCTTGCAGGCCCTATATTACAGAGCCCCGGAGGTCATTTTGTGCCTACCGCTGACTGAAGCAATAGACATGTGGACTCTGGGGACTTGTCTGCTGGAATGGTATCTGGGTGTTGTACCTTTTTACTCGCTATCGCCATTCGATCACATCAGGCAAATCACGCATCTCCTCGGAGTTCCTGACGCTCAGATGATAGAACAGGCTGAGCAAGGGACCGTGTTCTTTAAACAGGAGAGTGATGGCGAGTGGAAACTAAAAACTCCACAAGAATTTGCGGGGTCGACACATAAGGTTCCTAAAATGGGAATGAGTCCACTAGAGGCGGCGAGTGATCTAAGAGATGGCATCTTAAATACTTATACGATCACATCATACATCGAGTTCGAGGACAGGGTTGCTTTTGTGGATTTAATCATGAAAATGCTGTGTCTGAATTCTGAAAACAGAATCAGTCCGGCGGATGCTCTACAGCACCCCTTTATCACCATGCAACCTCTTAACGACTACCTTATCAACGCCCTAAATCTGATGACATTTCAGACCGGCGCGAGTTATGAGTCGGACATGGCAGCGCACAAGAGAGATAATCGCGTTATGACTCCCGTGCCCCCTCCCTGCCCCGTCCAGAGCCTCCAGTCTCACGCTAGAAAAATCGGAAACGGTCCTGTAACCCACGCTGAAAGTAGCGATCTGCGACTAGATTCTAAAATTGAACCTAATGAGGATGATTTTGGAGTTGAAAGTGGGGAGTTACAATTCTCCCATATATACTCAAGTCCTTCAGAATCAGGAGAAGAAGCTGAAAGTTCAAACAAAGAGTTGGCTTTCTGTTCTTCTCCTATAAAAAACCGATCCGGGAACCCTCTTAGGAACAGACGAGCCGGGCTTTGAGCCGTCAGCCGTTCTATGTTCTCCGACAATACATACTTCTGCTGACGAGCCAACTACAAGTCCACAAATTACGAACAACGCGATTTTAGAGGAGACTGTGATTCGCCAGCCTTCAGTAAGAAAGAGTCTTGCAACGCAACTAACTGAAGAGTCGGGCTTTGTACCAGCAGTGGTTCTACATTCTGCAAAAATACTTACTTATCGTGACGAGCCACCTACAAGCCCACGAACTACAGACACCGAGATTTTAGCAAACGCAACAGAGGAGTCTGTGATCCATCGTCCTTCAGTAAGAAAGAGTCTCGCAACGCTCTCATTACCTGAAGAGTCGGGCTTTGAACCATCAGTTGTTCTATATCCTCCTATGACCTGCACAATGGATACAACCGAAATGTCTACTGAAATAGCCTGGCCTCCCACAAATCCAGTAACATCACCAGGGGAACCAAACATCTCCAATGAAAAAACTGCGATCCAGGGAGCAGTAGAAATCGTTTGGGATGAACCAAAGGAGGAAAACCTACTGTGTACTTGTTTTGGCTTAAGTCTCTTTAAGCCAGTGTTAAACTTCTTCACTTCCCCATTCTGTCTGTTTTCAGGGGGAAATAAAAAAGATCTGAGGGGGAAAATCCAGGATGTTTAAGACCTGGGGTAATGGGGATTTTCTTCTGAGTTAAGTCACTGGACGGAACCTTAGCCAAGGAATGTGAAGTTCTTTTGAGAAGGTTTGTTCAGGGTAAATACCCAGAAGAAAACTCGCTTTGCTCCACTTTAGACTCTTCCCTTTCCTTTTGATTCTCTGGGGTTTTGGATGCAAGGAAACACATTATAACGCTGTGTCCCAAACTTTAACTACTGACTGACAATTTAACCACAAAATAATAAAATAAAATAAAAATGTAAAAAACATTATAAACTGCCTTGAGTGTTTCTCTTTTTGTTCTTCATATATTTGACTTGGTCTGTACATTTTCAAACAATATAATAACAATATAATAAAAATGATATATAAAAAAAACTATATATGTTCTCTGGTATTAAAATGTATCTTTAAAGATGCGCTGTGGAATGTTCCACAGTATAACATTAAACAGTTTTAATTTAAATGTATTCATGTTCGATGACGTTCACCCTGGACAAACGTACGGCGCTTTAGGGGCGCTGCTCCGCGCTTGGGCTCGGTTCTAAAGTCCTCGTGTGAGTGCACCAATAATGTCTGAGATATTTTAGAACGTTTAACTCGACATGTTTCAGTCGTCTGTGTGCAGCGTTCTCCTTGTGGGCTGCAAGAAACACTCGCACATGTGCATGTTTTACTCATTCATGTGCCAAAATATTTGCTCGTAAATACACTACTGGTCAAAAGTTTTAGAACTCTCTAATTTTTCCAGTTACAGTATTTTTCGGACTATAAGTCACTCCAGAGTATAAGTCGCACCAGCCAAAAATGCATATTGAAAAGCAGTGTTGTGCATGAACGAGTTCAAAAGAACGCGTTCATTGAACACGTTCATATTTCAGTGAACTTTGAACTGAACGCAACACTTTTGTAAATCAAAAACTTGAACGTGAATTTGTTCAAATTATGTGTGATGAACGACGTACGTCACTGTTGGGGTTCAGTTAAACGTCGGAATTTGACGAGTGATGATCTGCTCGCACTTAACCTCGCGAAGGCGCCTCCACCGGCAGCTTTAGCAGAACGTACGGGCTCTTGTGTCTCTCAATGGGAAGTTAATCAAACTTGACTGGACGCGTTTAGCTGCTTGTATTTACCTTCTGTACAGGCTGACCACGTCTATGTGGATCTGGGCTCTTTCACATGATACACAACTGCCCAGGGAGCACAATGTGCTGATGGTAAATGCAAAAATACAACAATAGATACATGCTCTTTGTGTATTTTGACGGGGACGCTTGTGTAGAGCGTCAAAAAATAGGATGGATCCTATTTTCTGAAATCTACACGCACAGGACGTGCTGCTCCGCGCGCGCGTATTATTTTACTTGGTACATATGTCAGTAACGCGCGTCACAATGCTTTTTTTAAATGGTGGGTTTTTCGTTTTTCTTCATACAAATTTGCTAAAATCACCGCAATATCAGCAGCGGTGAAACGCCGGAGGTGCGCCCGCGTAGACCGTGATCCTGAGCGAAAGGACCGACGCAGAAGTCCGCGCTCCACCGAACTAAACGCAGCTGACGCCCGATCGCACTCGGGGTTCTCTCAGGGGCGGTCCTAGATTCCAAGTTCTAGTCCAGGATTAGTCCTGGTTTAGTCTGGTTTAGTCCTGGTTTAGTCCTGGTTCAGTTCTGGTTTAGTCCTGGTTCAGTTCTGGTTTAGTCCTGGTTCAGTTCTGGTTTAGTCCTGGTTCAGTCCTGGTTTAGTCCTGGTTCAGTCCTGGTTCAGTCCTGGTTTAGACCTGGTTCAATTCTGGTTCTGTCCTTGTTTAGTCTTGGTTTATTCCTGGTTTAGACCTGGTTCAGTCCTGATTTAGACCTGGTTTAGTCCTGGTTTAGACCTGGTTCAGTTCTGGTTTAGTCTTCGTTCAGTTCTGGTTTAGTCCTGGTTCAGTTCTGGTATAGACCTGGTTTAGTCCTGGTTAAGTTCTGGTTTAGTCCTGGTTTAGTCCTGGTTTAGTCCTGGTTTAGTCCTGGTTTAGTCCTGGTTTAGACCTGGTTTAGTCCTGGTTTAGTCCTGGTTCAGTCCTGGTAGACTGTCCATATACGGCGCAAAAGTTCAGCATCTTAACAGTTCTTTTGGTGAGAGTAAATTAAAAGTGCTGCAATAGTCGTGTAATGTTTTACATTTTAAATACAGTAATATTGTAATGTAACAAATGACTTAGAAATGACAGTAACAAGTCATAAATAACACATTACAGTTTTAAAGTCACTTGTCCAACAGTGTATCTTGTAAAGTTGTTGTAAACTAGAAGTCAGTTTGAAAAATAAAAGCAGCCTTTCATTTACAGATCTCATCTAAATATAAAATGAACTGAACTTTGAACTAGTTCGAAATTAAAATTGTGAACTATGAACGTAAACTATTCACTTTGAACAAGTGTGAACTGAACTTTGAACTAGTTCATGAAAAGTGTGAACTTGCACAACACTGTTGAAAAGGACAAAAAAACATAGTGGGCCCGGTCAAGCAGAAGTAAACAGCAAGGCCAAAAATTCAAGTTAATACATCTGATATAAAAATGTATTCAACAGATACATATGTAGTCTAGTTTATGAAACTATCTTTTTTCTGTACCATTTTTGGTTCTAAAGTGCCTGCAAACTCTGTGCCTGCAAATGGTAAAATGACATAGTATGCCTTTAAATGTTCTTTGTGCCAACTGGTGGTCAACCGTGAAAAATACTCATGTCAGTCATATATGTTTTTGCTTCTAGTCAATAATAGAATTGAATTCCCAAATTTGGTACAAATCTGACAATGTTGACATTTCATGTCTATGGTAGGGGGCGCTATAGTGTTCAATTTTCATATGTTTTATAGTGTATTATATTCAGACTGAGATCACACATTAGTGATT
>NW_026571095.1:26996934-27070489 GCF_026225935.1 Boleophthalmus pectinirostris
GAGAAGAAGCTGAAAGTTCAAACAAAGAGTTGGCTTTCTGTTCTTCTCCTATAAAAACCGATCCGGGAACCCTCTTAGGAACAGACGAGCCGGGCTTTGAGCCGTCAGCCGTTCTATGTTCTCCGACAATACATACTTCTGCTGACGAGCCAACTACAAGTCCACAAATTACGAACAACGCGATTTTAGAGGAGACTGTGATTCGCCAGCCTTCAGTAAGAAAGAGTCTTGCAACGCAACTAACTGAAGAGTCGGGCTTTGTACCAGCAGTGGTTCTACATTCTGCAAAAATACTTACTTATCGTGACGAGCCACCTACAAGCCCACGAACTACAGACACCGAGATTTTAGCAAACGCAACAGAGGAGTCTGTGATCCATCGTCCTTCAGTAAGAAAGAGTCTCGCAACGCTCTCATTACCTGAAGAGTCGGGCTTTGAACCATCAGTTGTTCTATATCCTCCTATGACCTGCACAATGGATACAACCGAAATGTCTACTGAAATAGCCTGGCCTCCCACAAATCCAGTAACATCACCAGGGGAACCAAACATCTCCAATGAAAAAACTGCGATCCAGGGAGCAGTAGAAATCGTTTGGGATGAACCAAAGGAGGAAAACCTACTGTGTACTTGTTTTGGCTTAAGTCTCTTTAAGCCAGTGTTAAACTTCTTCACTTCCCCATTCTGTCTGTTTTCAGGGGGAAATAAAAAAGATCTGAGGGGGAAAATCCAGGATGTTTAAGACCTGGGGTAATGGGGATTTTCTTCTGAGTTAAGTCACTGGACGGAACCTTAGCCAAGGAATGTGAAGTTCTTTTGAGAAGGTTTGTTCAGGGTAAATACCCAGAAGAAAACTCGCTTTGCTCCACTTTAGACTCTTCCCTTTCCTTTTGATTCTCTGGGGTTTTGGATGCAAGGAAACACATTATAACGCGCTGTGTCCCAAACTTTAACTACTGACTGACAATTTAACCACAAAAATAATAAAATAAAATAAAAATGTAAAAAACATTATAAACTGCCTTGAGTGTTTCTCTTTTTTGTTCTTCATATATTTGACTTGGTCTGTACATTTTCAAACAATATAATAACAAATATAATAAAAATGATATATAAAAAAAACTATATATGTTCTCTGGTATTAAAATGTATCTTTAAAGATGCGCTGTGGAATGTTCCACAGTATAACATTAAACAGTTTTAATTTAAATGTATTCATGTTCGATGACGTTCACCCTGGACAAACGTACGGCGCTTTAGGGGCGCTGCTCCGCGCTTGGGCTCGGTTCTAAAGTCCTCGTGTGAGTGCACCAATAATGTCTGAGATATTTTAGAACGTTTAACTCGACATGTTTCAGTCGTCTGTGTGCAGCGTTCTCCTTGTGGGCTGCAAGAAACACTCGCACATGTGCATGTTTTACTCATTCATGTGCCAAAATATTTGCTCGTAAATACACTACTGGTCAAAAGTTTTAGAACTCTCTAATTTTTCCAGTTACAGTATTTTTCGGACTATAAGTCACTCCAGAGTATAAGTCGCACCAGCCAAAAATGCATATTGAAAAGCAGTGTTGTGCATGAACGAGTTCAAAAGAACGCGTTCATTGAACACGTTCATATTTCAGTGAACTTTGAACTGAACGCAACACTTTTGTAAATCAAAAACTTGAACGTGAATTTGTTCAAATTATGTGTGTGATGAACGACGTACGTCACTGTTGGGGTTCAGTTAAACGTCGGAATTTGACGAGTGATGATCTGCTCGCACTTAACCTCGCGAAGGCGCCTCCACCGGCAGCTTTAGCAGAACGTACGGGCTCTTGTGTCTCTCAATGGGAAGTTAATCAAACTTGACTGGACGCGTTTAGCTGCTTGTATTTACCTTCTGTACAGGCTGACCACGTCTATGTGGATCTGGGCTCTTTCACATGATACACAACTGCCCAGGGAGCACAATGTGCTGATGGTAAATGCAAAAATACAACAATAGATACATGCTCTTTGTGTATTTTGACGGGGACGCTTGTGTAGAGCGTCAAAAAATAGGATGGATCCTATTTTCTGAAATCTACACGCACAGGACGTGCTGCTCCGCGCGCGCGTATTATTTTACTTGGTACATATGTCAGTAACGCGCGTCACAATGCTTTTTTTAAATGGTGGGTTTTTCGTTTTTCTTCATACAAATTTGCTAAAATCACCGCAATATCAGCAGCGGTGAAACGCCGGAGGTGCGCCCGCGTAGACCGTGATCCTGAGCGAAAGGACCGACGCAGAAGTCCGCGCTCCACCGAACTAAACGCAGCTGACGCCCGATCGCACTCGGGGTTCTCTCAGGGGCAGTCCTAGATTCCAAGTTCTAGTCCAGGATTAGTCCTGGTTTGGTCCTGGTTTAGTCTTGGTTTAGTCCTGGTTTAGTCCTGGTTCAGTTCTGGTTTAGTCCTGGTTCAGTTCTGGTTTAGTCCTGGTTCAGTTCTGGTTTAGTCCTGGTTCAGTCCTGGTTTAGTCCTGGTTCAGTCCTGGTTCAGTCCTGGTTTAGACCTGGTTCAATTCTGGTTCAGTCCTTGTTTAGTCTTGGTTTATTCCTGGTTTAGACCTGGTTCAGTCCTGATTTAGACCTGGTTTAGTCCTGGTTTAGACCTGGTTCAGTTCTGGTTTAGTCTTCGTTCAGTTCTGGTTTAGTCCTGGTTCAGTTCTGGTATAGACCTGGTTTAGTCCTGGTTCAGTTCTGGTTCAGTCCTGGTTTAGACCTGGTTCAGTTCTGGTTTAGTCCTGGTTTAGTCCTGGTTTAGTCCTGGTCCTGGTTTAGTCCTGGTTTAGACCTGGTTTAGACCTGGTTTAGACCTGGTTTAGTCCTGGTTTAGTCTGGTTTAGTCCTGTTTAGTCCTGGTTTAGTCCTGGTTTAGACCTGGTTTAGACCTGGTTTAGACCTGGTTTAGACCTGGTTTAGACCTGGTTTAGTCCTGGTTTAGTCTGGTTCAGTCCTGGTAGACTGTCCATATACGGCGCAAAAGTTCAGCATCTTAACAGTTCTTTTGGTGAGAGTAAATTAAAAGTGCTGCAATAGTCGTGTAATGTTTTACATTTTAAATACAGTAATATTGTAATGTAACAAATGACTTAGAAATGACAGTAACAAGTCATAAATAACACATTACAGTTTTAAAGTCACTTGTCCAACAGTGTATCTTGTAAAGTTGTTGTAAACTAGAAGTCAGTTTGAAAAATAAAAGCAGCCTTTCATTTACAGATCTCATCTAAATATAAAATGAACTGAACTTTGAACTAGTTCGAAATTAAAATTGTGAACTATGAACGTAAACTATTCACTTTGAACAAGTGTGAACTGAACTTTGAACTAGTTCATGAAAAGTGTGAACTTGCACAACACTGTTGAAAAGGACAAAAAAAACATAGTGGGCCCGGTCAAGCAGAAGTAAACAGCAAGGCCAAAAATTCAAGTTAATACATCTGATATAAAAATGTATTCAACAGATACATATGTAGTCTAGTTTATGAAACTATCTTTTTTCTGTACCATTTTTGGTTCTAAAGTGCCTGCAAACTCTGTGCCTGCAAATGGTAAAATGACATAGTATGCCTTTAAATGTTCTTTGTGCCAACTGGTGGTCAACCGTGAAAAATACTCATGTCAGTCATATATGTTTTTGCTTCTAGTCAATAATAGAATTGAATTCCCAAATTTGGTACAAATCTGACAATGTTGACATTTCATGTCTATGGTAGGGGGCGCTATAGTGTTCACATTTCATATGTTTTATAGTGTATTATATTCAGACTGAGATCACACATTAGTGATTCAAATTTCAGCACAATCGGACTAAGCATGTGCGTGTAATATATTTTTTTATATTTTTTGGAGGAGTCTTTGCGTCCCTGCTGGCCAACAGTGAAAAATTCCCCATGTCCATAATAAAAAAAATTTCTCGTAGTCATGCATAGAATTTAATTCTCAAATTTGGTGCAGATCTGACAATGTTGATGTTTCATGTCTATGGTAGGGGGCGCTGTAGTATTCACTTTTCATATGTTTTATAGTGTATTATATTCAGACTGAGATCACACATTAGTGATTCAAATTTCAGCATGATCGGACTAAGTCTGTGTGAACAGGAGCAAATAATGTCACCTTGAAATTAGCCAAAATTTTTACAGAAATTTGTGGCTTCACCGCACATAAACCGTGACAGTTATCATAATAAATCAGCTAACTTTAGATGTTCCACTTCTCTCGATGATGTACGGTGATTTTCAGCCCTGTGGGTGAAGCGCCTTCAGAGGAGTTCCTTCAAACGCAATGTCAGCGAAAATGCGGACTCAAATTTCAATCCAAGATGGCCGCCTTCTGGTTTGTCAGGGGGCGTGGCCATAATAATGTTTTTTGTTTGTCTTCACATGACGAATGTGTGTATCGAATTTCGTGGCTTTACGACAAAGTTGACCGGGACCTCTCCCATAGGCACGAAATTTTTGCGTTTTCCAGGTGGCGCTGTGTCGCCATTTTTTTATGCCCGTGCACGAAACCTATATTTTATCGAATTTTTCACCACTTCTGAATATTGTGCCAAGTTTGGTGAGTTTTTGAACGTGTTTAGGGGGTCAAATTAGAGCTCAAAGAGCAGAAGCAGGGTTAAGCAGGGTTCCCACGATTATGGAAATCCTGGAAAAGTCAGGAAAATTGAAAATGTCATTTTTGAGGCCTGGAAAAGTCAGGGAATTTTGTAAATTAATTAATTTTTGTAAAAGTCTGATCAATTCTACAAACGTAGGGTGTTGTAAAGTTGTGGAAAATTCACTTTAGGTCATGGAAAAGTTTTGAAATTTTATAAGTTAAAAAGAGTGCGAACCCTGATCAAGTCATTTGAAGGCATTTTAAGAGGAAAAGCATATTCACAATTTTGTCAGACTCCACAAAATATTGCAATAAATATCTGTGAGAGGCATATCATGAAAATATCGTACCATGAGATTTGGATATTGTTACATCCCTAGTCACCAGTGAATCTCCCTGTTTTCAAATGGGCGTGATCGCCACGTGTGATCCATCCATATCAAAATAATTATGAATGCTATCAGAGGAAAAACGCATTACTAAATCATAATTTATAACCTTATAATTCTACCTGATATCTGACTACCTGATAACAAGTAATTACAAGCCAAGGTTCAGTACTTAATAGTTTCCTGGAGTCGAACATTAGTACAGTGTATTAACAGGTTTATAATAGGATAATGAGTGCAGAATACAGTTACGTATGTGTATCCATGTAGGCTTGCCTTCCACAGCTCTTACCTGGATGTTGTGGGTCACCTGCTTGTTTCCATGAAGATTAAGACTGTGCAATTAATCAAATTTTGATTGCAATTTCAATTTGTATCAGTCGATCTCTAAACTCATATAATCGAGTTGAAACGATTCAGCTTAAAGTTTATTTTGGGATATTTTCTATATAAATAAGTGTTTTTTTGTTGTTGTTTTTTTTAATATAGAGATTGTAGAACAGCTGGATATATAGTTTATTTTGGACACATTTATGTTTTTCTATGCCTTATTTCATGTTCAAAGTATATTTTATTCATTTTTATGTTTTATGCATCGCAAAACTGTGCTAAGGTACATATTTGTAGCCTGAATTTATTTTCAATTTAAAAGTTTTAAATTATTTATAACAAAGTGTTTTTTTAGAGAGAGAAATGCTGAATAAATGCATTGTGTAACTAAAAAATAATCGTTTGAATAATCATGATTTTAATATTGACCACAATATTTGCGATAATGATTTTTTCCATAATCGAGCAGGCCTAATGAAGCTAGATACGTTTAATGCTATACTGTGGAAAATCCCAGGCAAAGCAATGGCATCTCCATGGAGACAAACAAGTGGCAGACCAGAAAAGTCACATACACTTAAATATTAAATCACATGTTTACTATTGTGTCTTGCAGCTCCCATCTCAGAGAACCACGAGTCCCTGATGAAAGATGGCGGCGCTGGGGTCGTTGCTAAGGGCGACAGCATCATCACCACGGTAACGACGGAGAAGGAGGAGGAGCGGTCCGAGCAGGAAGAACAGGTCCCGACCGAGGCCCAGACCACCGAGGCCCAGAGCACAGAGGCAGTGACTGTCAGGCCCGATACTAAGGTAAAGGAAACAGGACAGGTGGAGAGTTCAGATGGGAGTATGACTTTGTTTTATTTTTCACATAATTAAACTAAACTATGGTGTTATTGCAATATAAGTCAAATGGTGTGTACTATTCTTTAAACTGATTTAAGGGAAATTATGAGTTAGTGTATTAAATGTATTAAGACCAAACCTGTATTAACAATATATTTCTACTATCCACCATTGAACACACACATCAGAATATTAACGTTGTAACTTGTTTATCTTGTATTACGTTTTCTTTAGCAACAAGATAATACAGTAATTGGTATTGATACTTTGCAGCTGATGTCGTCAACATTCCCGGGGGGTCTGATGCTAACTGGAGGCACTGCTCTGTCTGAAGCTCTGTTACTCAAATTAAACTTTAATCTGAGCTTTGTTTTAACACAATCTGATCATAAAGAGCTGATTTAGGATACGTTTATATGACGACGGTCTGAAGAGAAGATGCAAAAGTGGCGTCGCGTCTTCACTTTTTATTACGTGTTTAGACGAGCGTTTTCGGGAGTAAATCTGCGTGCATACGGTGACGCAAAAGTGTGTTGAATTCTATTGTGTATGTGGCTCGGTGGTGACGCTAAGTGGTGATGTATGTGACGTAAACACATACGTGACGTGAGCAGATCTGACCAGAGTTTTGCGTCTTGGGCAGTGTAGACAGAAACGCTACGGCGGAGCGTATTCAACTTTTTCACTCTGGAGGGTGGTTTCAAATTTTTGCGTTTTTAAGTCCCAAAAACACCGTCACCGTCTAAACTGAAGGCACTTCCGATAAAATAATTTGTTATTTTTAACCACTTAGTTGGAACTACAACAAGTGAGCTGATTTGTGTTGTCTCTTACACATAAAATTATAGTCATAAACTAGTTAGTCAGTCAATTATTTTGTTGAAAATCAAACTCCTAAACAGAACCATGAGCACTCGTATTGATCACATGGTCCTGAAAATGCGTTGTATTTTGTATCTTTTCAGAGCAGAGATTTCTTAAAACTCATTTGGCAGTGTTTGCTAATGTGTGCGTTCTAAACATTTCACCATACACATACATGTATAACACCCCCAGCGTAATATCACTGCAAAGTATCAACTGCACCTGTATAGTTATAGGTTTGGATTTTGGGTTAGGGTTGGCACTGTTTTTACTTTAAACTGGTACTTCCATTACGACTACACTGCAAATTGCTCTAATCTGGCCAAGATTTTAAAACTTATATCAGGTTATTCATCTTGTTTTATTATCTACTTACTAGACCAGAAACTGCTTATTTCTAATCTAGAGATAGTTTATTTTAAGATAACTTGTCAAGTAAAATTATCTTGCTGCATGGACAGATAATTTCACTACTTTTAAGTCATTTTCTGATAGATTTAAGTGTTTATATCTTAAATTTTGGCCAAGCTTTTTTGCAGGGAACTTAAACTTCCATAATTTTTAGTGCTCATTGTAAATTATAAACTGTATTGTACAAGCTTCTACTATTATATTTCCATTCATATTTAAGTTCCGATGTCTGATTTTCACTTCTGGCAGCAGCCGCACAGTTGCTTTGAGCTTAACCCACTGCAGTAGAACTCAAGCTTTCACTTTCTATGCGCTTGACTAATTTTACTTTTCTGTTTTGTCCCTCCTGACTCCCCCTACACACCACCACACTCATAACTGCACCCATGCCACTTCTTCCCATTCATCTACCGTTACCACAAACGCATCGCAGTGCTCCTCGCATCTGTACAACGAACTCTCCCTCCCCTCCTCCCCGGTCATTTCCAACAAACTCCGCCGCCGCCGTAGAGACGCTGCAAGAAAACGCGCATCGTCCGTGAGCCCGGTTAAAAACGGCGAGAGTTGCAAGCGTAGGCAAGCTAAAGCCGACCGGAAAGCCGCGTTATTGGAGGAGCAGGCGCTTTTGCTGTCCGCACGTAAGCAACGCCTCGAATCGAAATCGCGAGGAGGGACGCTGTTCTCTTTCTCCTTACACCTCCCTGATCTGTCCTCCATTCTGGACGAAGACGGATACCTGACGTTCCCGGATTTGTCGGAGATGCGCTTCTTGCCGGAGTGCGCCCAGAATTTCATGGCCATCAAATCGCCATCGCTCATCCCCTGCTTTCTCTTCATCTTTTTCTTCCTCCTCTCCACCTCTTTCTCCGTCCCATACGCCCTCACTCTCTCCTTCCCGCTGGCGCTGTGTCTTTGCTACCTGGAGCCCAAAGCAGCGTCCCTGACCGCCTCCATAGCACAGGGCTACACTGACCATGACAGTTCAGACGAAGAGGAGGTGTGTGTTCATATGTGCCTCATGTTAAAGCTGCACTATGGGACTTTTTTTGGAAGCCGGTCCTTCAGCTGCTTGTCTAAGTGAAGATGTTATTGCTTTGCCTGCAGGATAATCCGCACTATGGCGTTAAATTAAACTATCTTCCAATTATCGAATTCATTATTTTGGTTTCTTGTTTATGTGTGATAAACTATGACAGATATTAAAGAGGGGGTATTATGAAAATCAACTTTTTGGAATTTTCTGCCATCTTATAATGTTTTTCTATGGAAGATAATTTGTTTAATCAGATTTTGAATTTTAAATGCCACTGAATTTCTCACTTTTAATTTTTTAACTCTTAAGTATTCATGTTCAAAGTGTGTAAAATTCAGTATAAAAAATCACCTTTTAAATTTCAAGCCCTCAAATTCAACAGTCAAAATTCAGAGTGTAAAATTTAGAGTGTAAAATTCGCAATGAAAAATTTCTCAGTAAAGATCCAAGATGCCAAGGCAGAAGCAATCGATCCTCCTCACTCACACAGGATCGATTGCTTTTGCCTAGACATCTTGGATCTTTACTGCAAACATTTTCACTGCAAATTTTACACTCTGAATTTTGACAGAATTTTTTGGCGATGAATATTTAAAAGGTGAATTTTTATTTTATTCAAACATCTTTTTCCACAGTCAAAATATTCAAAATGAGAAATTCGGTGGTATTTAAAATTCCAAATCTAATGGAACAAATTATCTTACGATTACCTCATCAAAAACATGTCTGAAGAGGTTTTAGGTGTCATACACACATGTTTGGGTAATCAAGCATGATATAAAAAACCGTGCTGAATCTAAACTATGTAGAGCAGATGGAGATGGTGTTTGGTGTGCAACTGCATCTCTTCAAAACTGAGGCAGAGAGTGAAACAGAAAGACATTGAGACAGGGAGAGTCAAACCAAATACCTTCTTGCTAAAGTGTGAGTGCTACCCGAAGAATGGAAAAGTCGAGCAGACGTTAAAAACACAGAAAACCATCCTTTCAGCGGCATGTTTTTCTGAGCTTCGTAATTAATTAACATGAGAAATTTGACATGTATAACTTTGCAATAACAGCTATATCAGATTAGGTAACTGAAATGAAGTCTTGTTCGTGTGAATATAGAGATATACTCTGTGTGATCTATACCACAACTTCACAAACCTGAGTCGATGTGCTGTAGTTTGATTAGCATAATGCACAGGGATGTGTAATGTGAAGGGCTCTGATGGGAGACTGACTTAGCACAGAGAGCAAAGGGAGGAGGGACTCAAAAACAAAAATGGAAATGAGCTGTTAATACCCCACAGAAGTGTAATGTCCCCTCTTTAATTCATCATAATTTACAAGCGTTTCTATTCAAAAATACCATGAGCCTGTCCACAGATTTGACGTGTGACTTGACTCTCCATGAAAAAAAGTTTAATGCCATACTGTGGAACATTACAAGCAAAAGATAGGAAAGACTTCAAAGGCAGTCATCTGTTTTTGGACACAGTTTTGACTCATCTAGAAGTGATTTCAAAGCACAGGGTACAATCCAGGCAAAACAACAAAATCTCCACGGAGACAAGCCGCCGACCGCGATCACCCAGAAGTAAAGTTCCATAGTACACCTTTAAATGATAATATTAACCCAAACATTGTCCCGTTGTGTCCGGGGGGCTTAAGTCTGTCCTGTGAGCCCGTCTACTTTCAGAACCTCATCTCTGTTCAGCTCATCACCAAAACACATCCTCACTGCACAATGAATGACGCACTGGCAAGTCGTACCATTACACATCACATTTCATGTGGCATATTTGAATGGCCTTGGTGGAAAAAAAAAGGGGGGTTAGCCACAAACATGACAGCTTGCACGTGTCACAGCCTGATGTCAGTCCAAAACAAACTGCTTTTCTGTATATTTTGAGGTCCTTTATTACGCAAAATTGACTCTTGTGAGCTTTAAGTCCTGTTAGAATGTTGTTACCTCATGAAAAACAGACCTGGAGTTGAGTTTTGTTTCATTCACATGTTTGAGTAACACTTTATTATTATTTTGTCTTCATCTCCAAAGCTCAAAGTGCTCTGTTCCACCTTGCGATGTCACGAAGCTGTAGTTTTCAAGTTAACTGCTACATTTTACTAGCCAGGCTGGCGCCACCTAGTGCCACCACTCAATTTCATTTCTCTCCAGCGACTAGGTCAGGAATCGAATACACTAGACAGTTTGCAAGAACCCCGGAAGTTGTAGACCGCGGATCGACCAGTCAGCGATGAGCTGTGAAGCCATGACTGGGTCCCTTTTGTGGTACAGCATAACAGTAAACAAAGTGTTGAGATGGATGTAGACGAAGACAGACATTCTGTGTTGGCAACGATTCCTGAGATCGAGGATTTAAAGCCTGAACAAAGAGAACGTTTGGTGAATTTTATCAAGGGGAAAGACGTTATTGCCCTTCTTCCTATGGGATTTGGGAAACGCTTGATATAGCGGTTAGTTACATACGTCACGACCAAATAGCAGTGATTGCTTAAATAAAAAAAGTATCCGCCTACCGTTGAGCGGATGAATCCTAATGCTGCGGAGGTCAGACTGTTTCCACAAAGTGAAACTGGCTGATGAACTGGCTGATGAATCCCTGGGTGTCTGGGTGCATTTTTTGTCTGGGCACTCCGGTTTCACCCATCAAACCTAAAAAAAAAAAAAAAAAACATGCACCAGGGACTACAGATGGAAATTTGCTCTAGTGCTACAATCTAGCACAATGCATCTCTCCTGCCAAGGTTAATGTTTATTGTGCACTATCCCTGTCTCATGAATAAAATAAATAAATAAAAATACTTTTAGTTCTATTAAGTTAGGCAATTCCAGGGTAGAAATCATCCAAATGATTCTACTGAAGGTGTATGGAGTTTACAACACACTTGAGCACATTCTTTACCACATGACATCACAAGGTGGAACAGAGTGTCTCTGTTTGGGAGAAAAAACTAAAAAGCTTAAATATGGGGGGTTTGTGAATGAAACAAAACACAACTCCGGATATATTTGTGATGAGGAAACAACATTATAACAAATAAGAAAAAAAGCGTAATATGGGCCCTTTAAATTTCTTGGAATGCAACTTCCCTCCGTACTCGCAAGAAAGACCAAAAGTGGCATACATTTTTTGCGTTCTGATCTGAAATCTTTATAAAATGACTAGACTTTTCTTGCTTAGCACATATTCATTGCTTGTTTTACTTACTCCACATTTTTGGCCGCACCCATAGAAAACGCTGAATTGCTACGCAGACAAATTGCTTGTGTAGTAAGTGGACTGTAGCAGGCTTGTGAATAAGTTTGACACACTTTTTAGAATCCATAGCTTTGTGCCTAACCCATCTCAGTGTTGACAGCTCCATCACATCGTAAGTGAATGTCCCACTTCACCGGTTCACAAGTGCACGGAGCAGTGAAGCATTTCCTTGTCCATAATTCAGTCCTTCTGCGTTACGCACCGAAGCAACACAAAATCCAATAAATCATTTAAGTGGAACATTACAAGTGGCTGAAATACCTGCAGCTGAAAATGTGATCAATAAAACATTACATTTTTATAATTTGCAAAGCTGTGTAATGCAGAAGGGCTGTTCAAGTGCATATGACAGGTTAGACTGCTCATTTCACTAAAACATAACATCATTTAAGATTAAGATTTTGCTCCAAATTTTACCGAATGTGTTGTAGTTTTTTTCATTTCGCTAAAGTTTAACTCCTGTCCTACTATACTGTTAACAAGGGCCAAACCTAAACTGCACAATATATATAATGTTATAACTTCACTAATTAAAGGTGCATTGTGTAACTTTTCTGGTGGAGGGTCCATCAAATGCTTTTCTCCATGGATGTTATTGCTTTGGGGGACTCGAGTCAGACTTGAGTCACTATTTTTAGGATTCGACTTGGACTTGGGATTTGAAGCTAAATGACTTGGGACTTGACTCGGACTTGAACCCTGTGACTTACTTTTCTCTTTACAGTTGTTAAAAGCGGTACTTAGTTTTACAGGAACAAACTGGAACATGTCCCTCGCACTTCTGTTTGTTACTTTGGATGTAACTGAAGTACTGTGATGTGGTATCCTCAAATGTACTACAGTAATATACAGTAAAATACAGTAAAACAGAAGGACCTACATAGAACACGATCCTTTAATTTTAAGTTTAGTTTAGTTTAAAAATCATATAAATTGCAAAAAATCTAAGTACTTTGGTTTATAGACTTGAAATGACTTGAAGCTCAAAGCACATGACTTGGACTTGACTTGGACTTATGGGCCTTGACTCGAGACTCGACTTGGACTTTCCTGACTTTGACTTGGGACTTGAGGTTAAATACTTGAGACTTACTTGAGACGTGCAAACAACAACTTGGTCCCACCTCTGTTGCTTTGTATGGAATGTTTCACAGTATGGCTTTAAACTTTTCTATCTTTATGGAGACTAAACAAAGACCAGACCAAGTTATAGGTCAGATCTGTGGAGAGGCAACCCCACTCACATTCAGAGTGCCTGTTTTTCTAAGTATTTTTGAGCTATAAAACCACCTGTAATTGAATAAATGTAAAGTAGAGCTGTTTAAAGTCATACTGTGGGACATTCTAGGCAGTGCAATGACAATTACAGTACATAGAAACAAGCAGGTGACGGACCCCCAACCAAAAAGTTACATAATGCACCTTTAAACTATATAACCACACCTTTATTTTGTTAAATTATTGTTTGTTGTTAGAGTTGTTAAGTGTGATGTCACTTCCGGGTCCATCAGCTGATTGAAAACAATGAAAATTTTTAGGATTTCCTCTTTTTTTAGCAACCACACATCTCACATTAAAAAAAGAGACCGTAGTTGTTTAAAGCAAATAAGGTTATAAGCCTGAATCTATGGTTCAAACTGCGACAGAAAGTGTATAAATGAGGTTGAAGTAAGAAGCTAGGCTAGGCTAGGCTAAGATAGCGGTTAGTGAGATATACACACTGGTATTCCTGTATCATGATAGATTATTACTACATTATTTACATGTTTGATACAGTTAGAGGTTAAACTTACAATTTGGAAAGGTAATTATGTCTTATTTGATGAATACAGAACAAAAACAAAGCTAGAAAAAATTTGCTGTTAAAGTTTTGGGTGGACCCGGAAGTGACATCATTAGAACTGAGCACTACTTCCTGTTTACGTTTTAACGCTTTTTATTTCCCACAATTTTCCACTTATTTCTGTAAAAAATATTATCATTATTGACCACACTACTTTAGCAATAAAGTATTTACAGTAATTAATCTGTCATATGCACTTTAAATATATACCATCGTCACATGCATGAAGAGAAGGGAGAGGGCCTGAAAGTCTGATACCAAATACAACTAAAATAATAATAATAATAAATAATCCCAAAACACCAATATACTGTATGTCCACTCCCATTTACCTGGTCGTAGTTTCACATTATTGGATTGGTCGATGTTAAAAGTCTTATATTACGCAAAATTCACTCTTGTGAGCTTTAAACCATGTTAAAATGTTGTTACTTCATCAAAAACATACCTGGAGTTGTGCTTTGTTTCATTCAGATGTGTTTGTTTAAGATCAAATATGCAGGATTTTGTGTGTTAAACATGTGCGAATAAAATAAAACACAACTCCGGGTATGTTTGTGATGAGGAAATATGAAAGATAATTTGTTTCATCAGATTTTGAATTTTAAACACCGCTGAATTTCTCACTTAGAATTTTTTTACTCTGAAAAAATGTTTGAATTATTTTTATTCTGAATTTTAGTTGCTGAAATTTGAAGTGTACATTTTCAGAGTGTTTAGAATTCTGTATTTAAAAAAAAAAAAAAATCACCTTTTAAATATTCAGCACAAATATTTTCAAGCCCTCAAATTCAACAGTCAAAATTCAGAATGTAAAATTCGCAGTGAAAAAAATTCACTGTCCTTCTCGCTCGATTGCTTCTGCCTTGACATCTTGGAACTTTACTGTGAAATTTTTCCACTGTGACTTGACTTGAAAATATCTGAACTGAATATTTAAAAGGTGACATTTTTTTATTTTGAATCTGAAAAAAGTATACTTAAAATTTCAGCAACTAAAATTCAGAATAAAAATAATTCAAACATGTATTTTCAGCATTCAAAGTGAGAAATTCAGTGGTTTAAAATTGTATTTAAAATTAAAAAACTGATGGAACAAATGATCTTCCATAAGGAAACAATATTATAACATGGATTAGAAAACAGCTTAATATGGGCTCTTTATTCTCTGCTGATCCTGCTCTGATTTCAAAACATGTTTCTCTCAATTATGCAAAGACCTTCCTCTGAGTCTGTCTGCTTCGCTTATTTTTTCATTTGCCTCCCCTTTTCTTCTGCTGGTGTCTAGTAATTTGTGTAGCGTTGTCTAATTTATGTAAAACTCTAATATTTCATTCTCATTCTTCCCATTAATTGTAAAAAATTAGTTATTTTGTGGTGAGTTAATGTTTTAAAAGTTGGGTTTTCTTATTTCGTGCTTTCGTGGATTTGCCGTTGGTCTGTAGACCGACAGTGAACAGACTGATTTTGCGTTTGACGGAGACATGACCCCCACCGAGGTTTGTACTTAAGAGTCACCACCATTGTAAAGCATGAAGCCTGATTTTAAATGTGTTTTAATTCATCAATGCATGTTTATATTTTTATTTTTATTACTTAGGGAAAATGTAGGCAAAGAGATAACTCTATTCAAGTGGGACTAAAATTTTATACCCGGGGTCTGGAGGTATAAGGAACTGTGTGATTAGTCTAACAGGTATCCACAGTTCAAACTTCACCCCTGCCGTAATCAGGGCAGTTTTTTGTGATGTCACTAACTACTTGAATTTGTAGATTTAGGCACTAATGACCAGAAAGCTAGAACAGTAAATAATATTTTTTAAACACCATATACACTGGAGAAAAGTAGTCTGATGTAGGCTTGATTTGGACCTGGTTTAGTCCTGGTCCAGTCCTGGTTTAGTCCTGGTCCAGTCCTGGTTTGGTCCTAGTCCAGTCCTGGTATAGTCCTAGTCCAGTCCTGGTTTAGCTCCAGTCTTGCAAGTGTCAACACACCCTTAGTGGTTTAAGTTACAAAACAGTTTTCAATTATAGATAATAGTCAGGGCGTTTTAATACATATTTTGAATTCCAATAGGGCATGCGGCATTTACCCCATTCCAAGAAAATGTATTTAAGTCTTAGCTGTATTGTCTTTCTGTTCTTAGAGATAGAAAACATTAAAGACCTTGCTTGTTTTTGGTCCAGTTGTCCTCCATTGTTTTGAAGCGAGTCCTTATTTGAAACCATTTTGTTCCCTCATTTTCTTTCAGTTATATAATTACATTCACAATCTGTCTCTTGCATGCTGCACATTATTATTGTCTCTGCTCCCCCTTTGTCTCCAGTCACTTTTGCACCTGTCACCACACAGTTACACCTGTCACCACACAGTTACACCTGTCTAACACTGTCTGTTTTCTCTCCCCTGTCACCACTGTTGCACATGTCACCACACTGTTACACCTGTCGCCTCTCTGTTACACCTGTCGCCTCTCTGTTACACCTGTCGCCTCACTGTTACACCTGTCGCCTCACTGTTACACCTGTCGCCTCACTGTTACACCTGTCGCCTCACTGTTACACCTGTCGCCTCACTGTTACACCTGTCGCCTCTCTGTTACACCTGTCGCCTCACTGTTACACCTGTTCCTCTCTGTTACACCTGTCGCTGTTGCACCTGTCGCCTCACTGTTACACCTGTCACTGTACACTGTCTCCTCTCTGTTACACCTGTTCACTCCTGTCGCCTCACTGTTACCTGTCCTCACTGTTACACCTGTCACCTGTGCCTCACTGTTACACTGTCTCACTGTTACACCTGTCTCCTCACTGTCTTCTCCTCACTGTTGCACCTGTCCTACACTGTTGCACCTGTCGCCTCACTGTTACACCTGTCGCCTCACTGTTACACCTGTCGCCTCACTGTTACACCTGTCGCCTCACTGTTACACCTGTCGCCTCTCTGTTACACCTGTCGCCTCACTGTTACACCTGTCGCCTCTCTGTTACACCTGTCGCCTCTCTGTTACACCTGTTCACTGTTACACCTGTCGCCTCACTGTTACACCTGTACCTCTCTGTTACACCTGTCGCCTCTCTGTTACACCTGTCGCCTCACTGTTACACCTTACACCTGTCGCCTCACTGTTGCACCTGTCACTGTCTTACACCTGTCGCACCTGTTCTGTTACACCTGTCTCCTGTTACACCTGCCTGTTCACCTGTCTGTTACACCTGTTCACTGTCGCCTCACTGTTACACCTGTCACCTCACTGTTACACCTGTCGCCTCTCTGTTACACCTGTCGCCTCACTGTTACACCTGTCGCCTCTCTGTTACACCTGTCGCCTCACTGTTACACCTGTCGCCTCACTGTTACACCTGTCTGCCTCACTGTTACACCTGTCGCCTCACTGTTACACCTGTCGCCTCTCTGTTACACCTGTCGTCCTCACTGTTGCACCTGTCGCCTCACTGTTACACCTGTCGCCTCTGTTACACCTGTCCCCTGTTCTGTCACCTCACTGTTACACTGTCGCCTCTGTTACACCTGTCACCTCACTGTTGCCCCTGTCACCTCACTGTTACACCTGTCTAACCCTGTCTCCTCTCTCTCCCCTGTCACCTCACTGTTGCACCTGTCACCTCCCTGTTGCACCTGTCTAACCCTGTCCCTTCTTTCTGCTGTCACCTCACTGTTGCACCTGTCTAATCCTGTCTCCTCTCTCTCCCCCTGTCACCTCACTGTTGCACCTGTCCCCTCACTGTTGCACCTGTCTAACCCTGCCTCCTCTCTCCTGCTGCAGTCGGAGGTGGATGAGGACTCTGAAATGCGCACACAGGTTTGACTCTGAACCTTCACATGTGACAGTGATTCTCAACTGGACTCAAATGGGACCAACTTATGACAACTGTAGTAGTATTAGTTTCACAAAATTTGCGTTCAAATTTTTTAAAAGTATTAACAACAGACTAAAATGTGAATTACCATACTTAATACAAGCATCTCATGTATTTCAGAACATGTTTGTAGGAGTCCCAAATCCAGACCATAAACCGTACAGTGTATATATAAATGGGCATGGCGAAATGTCTGTCTGCCACGTTCTAAATAGGAAGTGAGCATGGGCACACATCTGGCTCCATCGACTCTGGCTCCAATTGGCTTTACATTGAAATAAATCATCACCCCTCTCTCTGTGACCGCTGTAGTGAGCCTCGTCATTTTTGGTCTTAAAATATTCATATTAACTCGCTCTACATCAGGGGTGTCAAATTCAAATTCACAGAGGGGCCAAAATTAAAAACTGGGACTAAGTCGTGGGCCAAACTAAATATTTATTGAAAAATTTCAACATCTGCATGTTTTCTCTTCTTTCGAGATATGTAATGTTAAACCATTTCTTATTAAAGTAAAAGTTTAATAATAGTTTTGCTTAAACACTGAATCCAGATCAAGCAAAATATAAAATAATAACAATGAAATAAATAAATAATGTCTCTATAGTCTATCTGTAGCCGGCAGACCAGGTCTAATACATATTTGATATGATCTCGTGGGCCAAATATAATTATATCGTGGGCCAAATTTGGTCCCAGTGCCTGAGTTTGACATGTCTGCGCTACGTGATCGGGAGAGTTATTTTGTCCATAAATAAATTCCTATTCCTAATATGGAACTCTGCTCCATATTCACTCCTATAATCGCAAGCCTCAATGAGCTTCATTTGACTAGATCTGAACGCTATGGGTGATGTCACACTTCCTTTGTTCTTCCCCCTGTTTATACGTGAAATATATAACTATAACTATATTGTTTATTTAAAATATTAACTTCCAAAGATCCCTGTTATTAGATGATCAGAAATACAGCCTTAAACCTTTCTTAATCAATATGGAACAAACCGCAGCCTTTTGGACAACGACCAAAATATTAATACAAAGATGATTTTAAATGTTCCTATGACTCAGCTTTGGTCCCAGTCCCCCAGTTTGAGAACCGCTGCTGTCTCTGCATCACCGTCCCTCCATCACAGACGCACTGAGCTAATGCTAAAATATCAGACATTTATTTGTGCTAAGTCACGCTGGCTCCGCTCCTCCTGCTTCCTCATCACAACATCAGCTCTGCCAAACGTCCATTCAGTTGGTTAAATACACTTCGCTGCTGCTGCTTCAGTGCTGATCCCGTCTTATGCTGTTTACTTTGTATTTTTATTACCGATGTTGCGAGCTAAACTGCTTTTTTGCCTTTTTATGCTGTCAGTGTTGTTCCAGCTGCTGCTCAATCTTTCTTTCATGTTTTGATACGCTCTTGTTTTTGTTTGTACGCCACAAGGAAAGCAATTGTAAAATTTTCAACAATTCTCCTTGCATTTTTGTAATGGAAACGGATCCATTTTATTAACAAAAGTATTCACATGCATGGTTAATAGGGATGTAACCATATCCAAATCTCTCGGTTCGATATTATCACAATATGCATCTCATGGTACGATGTTTATTGTGATATTTTGAAAATGCTAATATAATTGTAGATGGGACACTTTTTTTTGCTTTTAAACTACCATGACAAGTTTTTGGTGTGAATTATTTCCATCATAATCCCAAGAATTCAAGTAAAAAACATATCTCTTCATGTTGTCTGCACTGAAATGAATCATGGGATATGTAGTTTCCGATGTTTATAAGCTGTTGCTACTATAAAATCATGCATTTAAGCAAAGGAACTTGTGATTCGATATATTGTGACAGCCCACGATATTATTGTGACACTTTTTGGCAATACAATATCACGATATTTCGGTTATTGTTACATCCCTAAAGGTTAACGCAAGAAATTTTTCGTATCTTATAAGTTATGTTATATTTAAAATTAATGAAATATTTGGGTTTTTGGTTTGGGGAATTACATTTATTACATTTCAAAATATTGCTTACATACAAGGACTGTAGGGCTTTTTTTTTTTGTGTCTTAGTTGACGACAATTTTTATTAACTTAACATTTTATTTTGATTATATGGGACAACCGCAGAAAGGAAAGAAGTTAGTGAGAGAGTGAGTTGGCTGAAAATTTGGAATTCATGTTAAAAGACAGATTAAATCATTAGATCATCTCTTTTCCTAGTACTTTTTTACACATAAATAGTTAGTTTATAGTAAATAGTTTTAATAAATAGATCTCCCCCTGCAGGTTTAGTCTTGTGAGTTCAGTTTTGGTCATGTACACAGAGATACGTAATAGTTTTGAGAGCTTTTGCCATGCCCCATTTCCAATCATTTGGCAGAACATGTCTTAAGTCAATCAAGAATCTCTTTAGTCGACTACACCCTTATTACATACATTTTGCTATGTACATTATAATACTCAAATTCAAGTAAAAAACAGATGTTGAATACACTTTGTTCAAACGTAACAGAACTAAAGGTATTTATATCCAATATGCTTATGAGATTACTTAAAGGGCACATATTACAGTATTTTCTTATCTGTTATAATGTTATTTCTTCATCAAAAACAGACCTGGAGTTGTGTTTTGTTTCATTCACACACGTTTAACGCACAAAACCTGCATATTTCATATTTTGGAGTTCTTGTCTCAAACTGAAAACACTTTAGTCCAGAGGTGGGCAATTATTTTTTCCATGGGGCCACATGAGAAACAAGAAATATTGTGGAGGATCAAAATGCTTAACTCAATTCTGCATAATATTACTTATATTTCTTTATAAAAATCGGTAAATAGCATTGTTTTAACGAGCTGGTAAGAGTTTATGTTATGACTAAGCAATGAAAAAATGAGGCTGACTTACATTAAAAAAAAACACCTCTAAAATAAAAGTAATGCAGCTTTAATCCACGCATGAGGTAAAATGATACAGTATGTTTGTTTTGTAATTCCAAATCAGCTTAAACAGGCCAGTCAGAGTCAACCAAACGGCCGTATTTGACCCGGGAGATGTATAATGCCCAGGTCTGTTCTATTTTGTTCCACCTTCTGATGTCATGTGGTAATACAAGAAGTGCTCCACTGTGTTTTCAAACATCATACACTTTCACTAGAATCATTTGGATGGGTTCAGCCTTGGAATTGCCCATCCTCAATTTAACAAAAGTAGTCGTAAAAATAGCTCTGTTAACGTTTAAACTACCATTACATGACAGGAACAGAGCGTTTTGAGCTTTGGAGATGTAGACAGACTGATGTGTGAATGAAACAAAACACAATTCCAGGTATTTTTATGTATTTTTGAGGAGATAACAGCATTCTAACATGACTTAAACCTCACAAGAGTTAATTTTGTGTAATCTAGGACCTGTAAACCTCTCAATCTTGTATCTCTTTACAGTATAGTTTCATAAGACGCGTGAAAGGGGAGAATGTTTTTATCCGACACAGTAATCTGATGCTGATGGAGGTCAGTGAGAGCATCCATGAAGACGCATGAAACGTGTGGTCTTTGGAAAATACGCCAGTCTAACCCTATAGAAAGGCCTGACTAAGTTAACATAATATTGCATTTTGCTGTGACTTCTTGTGGATTTTGTGCAGTAATTAAAAAGAGAGAAACTAACCAAACCTAACTGAATTTATGATAAGTTAAAAGGACGCTTGAAAATGTTCTTAGCAGTAACCAGAGGTGGGTAGAGTTGCCAAAAATTGTACTCAAGTAAGAGTAACGTCGCCTATAAATAACATTACTTGAGTAGAAGTACAAAGTTGTGGTCTAAGAAATAACTTAAGTAACTGTAAAATGACTACTACTCAAGTAAAAGTAACTTAAAGAGTACCTGTCAGGATGTAACATTTGGTTTATAATTGGAAGTTAATGTAATTTGGAGGACAAAACTTAAAAAAATGCACAAAATCTGGTATTTTCAAAGGATAAACTCAGGGCAGTAGACGGGGGCACAAAAAGGGTTTGTTGTCCTGGGCTCCAGTGTTTTAGGGGTTCAGAATTGGACTCTCTTTGTATGAATTTATATTAAAAGTCAAATTTCTGTTGACAGGCCTGGATAGACACAAACATGAGACAAACTTAAGGGCATCTGCAGGATCTGTGCAAGAAAGACAAATGTTCAAATCATTTCATATTGTCCACATTAAGCTGGGGTCACCAAATTTTTCTCTCTGGGGAAAACATTATTGCTCCTGACTGATGGTCGGGTCGATCGTATAACAGAATTGTATGACTTTGATGACGCAGATTATATTCTTTGAAAACCGCCACACTTTCTTTACATATCAGACAAACTGCAAGGTGCTTACGCTGAACAAAAAAATGATTGCTTATATACTGTTCTTTGAAAATTCGGCACTCTCTGTTAACTTTTCGTACTTTAACACTCGCCATTTTGCTGTCCTTAACGCAGGCGCAGAGTACTGTAGTGCAATTTGACTGTCACTGTTTGATCTCGAGGTTGTCAGGTGATGAAAATTCTGTGGTAAATTCAGCAGCAAATAGGTCATATAATTATTTAAACATAAATTTAAATACTTCATATAAATATCATTTTTAAATTGATAAAAATCAACAAAATACAAGATGCAGACATGTTATTATTTCCCAAAAAGTAATTAAAATGGTAAAAAAAAAAATAGGCCATGACAACTTTTGAGTATTGCCTCATAGGGCCAGTTCAAGTGGTGGGGGGCAGAGGGGCTGTGTGTAGAATTAGTTATAACTGGAAGAGGAACCACAACTTTTACCCAAGTAAGACTAAAAGTGCTCTGAAAAGCGCAATCTCTTTAAAAAAGTTTCCTCAGATAAATGTAACTGAGTGAGTCCTACCCACCTCTGTCAATAACTACAATTGAATTTGTGCATGAAGCAAGATGGCATCATGTGGGCACTGGGCAGGTAGATTTTATTAGCTGTGTGTTTCCGTCCTCTTGATTTAATTATATTTTCCTAACCATCATGAAGAGGGTGTATTGCTGCTTTGTTCATCCGACGGCTTTTATATTTGATCCTTTTTTTTTAGTAGTCGTCAAAACAAGACAAAACATCCCTTTGTCCTTTGTAAGCGAACTTGAAACAAACACTTTTCCAACGCAATTATTTGTAATGACAACTTGATTTGTTTGATGGCTGGCCAGGCTAGCTTTTTGTCAGTTTGTGCTATTGTTTTAAAGGTGCACTGTGTAACTTTATCTACTATTATATCCATTGGAGACAAGCGGGTCAAGCCACTAGCCCAAGTTACAGGTCAGATCTGTGGAAAAGCGGGACAGCTCCTGTAAGAATACAAGTGTTTCAAGTTTTTTTTTGAGCAATAAAAACACCTTTTAACTGAGTAAATGCAAAATATACTTAATGCCATACTGCGGAACATTCCAGGCAAAGCAACATCATGCCCATGGAGAAGTAAGTGGTGGAGCCTCCACAAGAAAAGTTACATATCGCACCTTTAAAGCTTGCAGATTTTTACATATAAGCACTGATACTTTGCAGCTGATGTCCTGAACATTCACTGGGGGGGTGATGCTAACTGGAGGAACTGCTCTGTCTGAAGCTCACTTTAATCTGAGTTTTGTTGTTTGTTGTGCAGATTTAGCTGGAACTACAACTTATGATTTGTGCTGTAAAACAAGTCCCTCGTAAATAACATTACAGTCACAAGTTAAATAGAGTTAGAAAGGAGTTGTTTTTTTTTTAGTTAATCGCTCTCTCCTTTTTTGTTGAAAATCAAACACCTAAGCAGAACCATGAATGCTTATATTGATTTTCAAACAATTTAAAAACTTATCAGACGGTGTTTGCTAATTTGTGAATTGCGTCACCATGGACTGATTAATTGAATTTTGATTACAGTTTCAATTTGTGTGTCGTTCTCCAAACTCATATAATTGAGTTGAAATTATTTAAAGCTTGACATGTATTTTGGGATATTTTTATATAAATAAGTATATTTATTTTATTTTTAAATATAGAGATTGTAGAACAGCTGGATATATAGTTTATTTTGGATACATTTATGTTTTTCTATGCCTTATTTCATGTTCATAGTATTATTTTGTGTTTTATAGATCGCAAAACTGCGGTACATATTTATAGCCTATACTTATTTTCAATTTGAAAGTTTTGCGTAAATTATCAATAACAAAGTGGGCTTTTTTGGAGAGAGAAATGCTGAATAAATGCATCGTGTACCAAAAAATAATCGTTTGAATAATCGTGATTTCAATATTGAGCAAAATAATCGTGATAATGATTTTTTTCCATAATCGAGCAGCTCTACATTCCTCCATAGACTTGCATGAAACCCCCCCAGTGTGATGTCACTGCAAAGTAGGACTAGCATTTTATTTTTTGTTGTTGTTGTTGCTTCTTGATGCATTTTGGACGTTCAATCTGCATTAGCGTATCCAAAAGCATAAACGCATGCCCGCTGCTCCCTCCTCCCGCGTCGGCCCGTTTTTCAAAGCCTGTCCCTGGGTCACTTTAGGACAGCGCCACCCCCGTGGAGGTGGCCAAACATCAGACCAACATCAGCGAGTTGAAGAGATCCTTTCTGGAGACGGGACCCACCTCTCCCGGCCTGAGCGAGTGGGACAAAAGGCTCACGTCCTCCCCGACGCGCTCCCCCAAACTCGACGACGCCCCCATGATCGAACCGCTGGAACTGCAGGACGTAAGAGAGGAGCATGGATCAAAAAAAAGGGCCTGATGTTGTGTCTATAGTGCAAGAGAGTGTTTGAATTGTAAAATGTAGTGTGGCGTTTGAGACTAACTAATGCTCACTGGTTTTGGATTAATCTTAATTTAGATCATTTTGATTAGAATACAGATAAAATTGTTTGAAACTACTTCTATACTGCATAATTAACCTGTATAGAAAATATAGATCTAATATATTGTTATTAGTATGTTTTGTAACACTTATTAAGCCTATGTAGATTAGAAAGTTGTCTTGCTGAACTGAATGGACTAATAATTTAAACTTTACATGACTTCGCGTTGTACTGATTGTGACATTTTTTTCTTTTTTTAACAGTAGGGACCAGCATGTTTTACGTTGTACTTACCTAGTGTGATGATGTGGTGCTATCGTTTATAGTCTGTAAGATATTTAACACGCCTGTTTGTGGCCTAGTTTGAAACTGAAACTGATCTCACTGGGATGAAGTTGGTTAATGTTGCTTTTTAACAGAGTTGGTTTGTACAGAACAATGCTCTGGTGGACTGTGTATGTGTCCCATCATTATAAATTTCTTAGACATGGTGTAATAGTACTTATCCGCCGTCTCCACACATGTTCTTCAGGATCTTAAACGTGTTCTTCTCTTTTTCAGGCTAAAGACGAGCCGGCTGCAGAGGAGGCGATGGAGGAACCCAAAGCCACAGAGGTAAATGAACAACTCTTAGAACAGCTCTTATTGGTTCTTTTTTACATGTAGGCTCACATTTTAGTCACATTTTTTATTTATTTATTTAATTTTATTTAAGGGACAGTGCATATTAATGAACATCTACAAACACTGCACCGTAAATATGCCAGATTATAGCAAAAAAGCTTTGTCCATCTGTAGTCTCTAGGCAGGTAACAATTCAATGGGATGAAGATGCTTGTGTTTAACCAGATATTAGTATTATGATATAGTAGGCTACTTTGACGACTCCTCTGAAGAGCACAAAGTACATCAGGATACCGTATTTTCTGCACTATAGGGCACACTTAAAAGCCTTTCATTTACTCAAAAAACGACTGCGCGCTTTATAATCCAGAGCGCCTTATATATGAATTTTTTCGGGTGTCTTAGTACGACTTTTGTAAACTATAAAGCCACACCACTTGCAGCATTACAGCTCCCGTAGTCAGGAGCATCGCGGAGTAGTACATACTGTGATTTCTTTTAATATCAAAATGCACCTGTCAAGAGACACGCTTACAAAGCCCACTTTAAACTCAAGACTATTATAAAGTTAAAATGCGAGCAGCGTGGGAGCAGTGGATGAGAGAAGGCGAACACACATTCACCAAGACAGGGAGACAGCGCCGAGCGACTTATGCCACGATCTGCCAACGGATCGTGGACGAGTGGGCTAAGGATCAGTATCAACTGTGGTCCGAGCTTTCACCAAGACCAGAATCATCACTGAACTGCCAGGGAACAGTAACGACAGACTCAGATAATGACGAGAGGGATGCGGGCGTGCTGGACGCCATAATCACCCAGCTGTTTGAACAATTATGAGTTATTGTGAATACAAGAACAATTTAGCGTCTCAGACAGTATTTTTTTTACACGTTACAATTGAACAAAGTTGAGAGTTATTGTGAGCATGTTAAATAAAGTTTGACTGACATTTAATGTGCCTTATAGTCCGGTGCGGTTTATATGTGAAAAAAGTTAGAAAATAGACCATTCAATGACAGTGTGCCTTATAATCCAGAGTGCTCTATAGTGCAGAAAATACGGTATATCATTATACTCTATTCAATATTATTTACCTATCATACAACTTATGTTTATTCTCTAGTTCTGGAATACACCAGTAAAATCCCATAGAATAGTATTATAATGTATAAAAGAGAGGGCCACCAGTCGCATCATATTTATACGGTATATATGACTAGGATTGCTTTGTCTGACATCATTACAGCTTGTTAGGTTCAAAATTCAGGGACTCATTCAGTCTTTCACCACTGCCCTCTGGTGGTGAGTAGATTTAGAAGGCCAAAATGTCATTATAGTGAAAGAGGCTGCAATTCCATGGGATCTGACGTCTTCACTTAAATGTAACACAATCTTGTGTTTTGTCAAAGTCTTGTGTCCATGTGTCTGTGTCTCTGCTGTCTTCTCCTTCTTTCTATCCTCTGCTTTGCCTTGTGGCTCTTTAACTCTGTCACTAGTTTTCTGAAAGCCCAGTGTGTTTTAGGCCTCAGGGTTTCTGGTCAAATACACGGTGGACAGTTTGGTCACAGACGGTCACACTTCATCTGGTCCTCACGGCCTCAGCATCTCCACCACCATGGACGATGACGTGTTTATGGACGGGACTTTGAGAGAGGTCCCAGAGAAAACCCCGGATTCACAAGACGAGGTTTCGGAGAAGTCCCTGGTTCGGCTCAGTCCTGGTGCGGTCCGTCAAGAAGTGTCCCAAGCCATTAGTGACAAAAGAGGCATGCTAATTATACTCAAAGATGCAGAGGATAGAAACAATATGGAAGAGACAAGCGTTTTGAATGAGAAAAATCAACTTGGAAACGTAATTATTGAAGAAAAAGAAACCAAACTTGACAAACTTAAATTGCAAAGCCCTAAATTGGAGATTGAATCAGTTTTGAATGAAATCAGAAGCATTGAATCTCCCAAAAAAGCGATGGCATTTTGGATTACCGAGGAGGAGGTCAAGATTGCAGCAAAGCCTGACGACCCAGTTCCCGTAGCGACCGAAGAAGCCATCGTCGTGACTACCAAGGATGCTGCTGACGTTACTGCCACGACGCAGGAGGAGAACGTCGCTATAACAACGGGGGAGGATGCTGTTGCCCGGACGACGGACGAAGAGGTGAAGGAGGACGAGCAGGGCGACCGAGAAGAGACACAACTGCAAAAATCCGATATCTTTACTTTCGAAGTTCAAGATGAGGGAGTGACCAGCGTGGTGAAAATTGCAACGACAACTTTAGCCGTGGTATTGTAAAAAAATAAATAAATAAACCAAAAAATAATTAAAAAGGCTCCTATCATATCAGCCCTACCTCCCATTGCCTCCCTCTTGCAACAGCCAAAGCCAAAACAAATCTAACCGCAGCAGTGCTAATGGCAATGACATGCATGGCTAAATTAAGACAGGGGTGTAACAATATCCAAATCTCATATTATAACAGCATCAACGTGTTTATTTTACCTTTTCTAACGTCATATTTATCGTAATACTCTGTAAAATTTAGCCCAGAGTCTAAGGAACTTAACCATGACTAAATCAGCAACTCAGGAACTAAGTCCTAAAGTCTAAACCAGGACTATACCAGGACTATTCCTCATCACAAACAGACCCGGAGTTGTGTTTTTGTTTCATTCACACATGTTTAACTCATAAGCTCTGTATATTTAGGCTGTGTTCTTCTCTCAAACTGAAAACACTCTGTTCCACCGTAACACAGGAACTACAGGAAGTGCTCCACTGTGTATTAAACTCCATGCACCTTCATGGATATTGGAGACTTTCTATTGTCAATTTCAACTGTACAAAAGGCAGTGGGGGCTCTAGGACCACATGTAACATTCAGGGGCCAAGTATAGGATAAACTACTTGGCCCGGGAGTAGTTATTCATCCAAGCATACAAATTATTAATTCAGTATGGTGCAAATACAAGCATAGACGATAAAAAAAGCTCTCCACAGGTTTGTTTCTTCTCCCATTAAGTTGTATTGATGCTCCACTGCCGCCAAGAGTTTGGGGCTGGAATTTCATCAGTGATCATTGAATTCTCCAGTTGTTTTTCTCATCAGTTGATTGACAGAAAAGGAGCACTTCAGGGGCCAATCGGATTAGAGGTGGGGTCAGGGCCCCTGTGGTCCCTCCCCTAGAATCGCCCCTGATCAAAGGAAACAGAAATATTCAAAAATAAAAGCAACAACTTATGGTTATTCAATCAGAAGAGAGAAAGTTCAATTAGCTTTTAACCCTAAAACTACCACTAAATGACATAACAAGGTCAAACAGAGGATTTTGAGCTTTGAGGATGCAGAAAGTTTAATAATTCAGGATTAATCAAACGTGTGACGGAAACAAAACACAACTTCACATATGTTTTGATTAGGTAACAGCATTCTAACATGGCTAAAAGCTCACAGGAGTCTGTTTTGTGTACTACTGGACCTTTAATGTCATACAAAAACCTAAGAGCAAAGCCTCACAGTCATGGCTGCAGAAACAACAACAGCAGAGTTAAGTCTTGTAAGATAACAGTTAATATTGTTTTGCCAATATTGTTACATCCCTACAAATAACAGTCTCTTAACACGAACGTTCACTACAGCAGCTGCCAGTAATCCAGTTTGTGATGCAACCAAACTGGGCGCTTTTTGGTTTTGAGTTGGTTCAGATCTGGTTGCAGCTTGCATTTCCTTCCCAGCTGGCTCTCTCCGTGTCTGGGGAAGGAAAGAAATAATAATGTTTGTTTTGTTTTGTTGCTGTTTATGCTTCGCTTCAACTTCACTTTGATTTTCAGCTTTGATCAAGTCACAAAAAATATGGCAACTGCTTTTTCCCCTCATTCTCAGAAAATCCCCTCTGCCTTTTAACAGATAGACTATATTCTATGGCTGTGTCTTATTAGGAAATCCCACTGTTTTGTACTTGTTGTTTTTCTTTTTAATTGACAATTCTAGTTGAAAATATTTGGGAGAAATTATCTAGTATTTTAATTTCTAATGTTCTCAATATTCTCCATCAGACAGTGGAATTCCATTCAGTCTAAACATTGAAAGGAGAACAAGGGATGGTATTGGCCAACATGTCACTGTAATGTTAATAAGTCTAAGAGAAAATGGGGTCATGTATTAGTAGGGCTTCAGTGACAACATTAAAAATATCCTGCAGATATTTTGGGCTGTTAATAATTACATGTAATGGTTCTGTGCAACAGCAGCTGGATACTTCTGGTCAAAGAGACACGACACGACCATTTCTGCTCTAATGTAATCCCTATGAAGGTTTTGTCGAGTGGCGCTCAAACTAAAGCCAGGTTGGCGCCACCTAGTTCCTCCGCTCAATTTCATTTCTCTCCAGCGACTAGGTCAGGAATCAGAATACACTAGACGTTTTGCAAGAACCCTGGAAAGTGCGAGTTTAAGCACCAAGCCAATCAGTGAAGAACCACACATTCTGTGTTGGCAACAATTCACGAGATCGAAGATTTAAAGCCGGAACAAAGAGAATGTTTTGTTAATTTTATTAAGATGAAAGATGTTATTTCCCTTCTTCCTATGGGATTTGACGTTAGCGGTGCATTACTTATGTTACGACCAAATGGCAGCGATTGGTTAAATTAAAAAAGTATTCGCATACCCTTGGGCGAACGAATCCTAATGCTGCGAGATCAGACGGTTTCCACAAATTGAAACCGGTTCATGAATCAGGCTACTAAACCTACTCAATCCTGACAGATCAGACAGTGGACAGAAAGCTGCTGCAGGGAAATCTTCACTAAAGGACTCTTCTGCTTTTAGAAAAGTACATCTTTGTCTGTCAGTGCTAATGTTAACTTTTAAATCTAACATAACAAAATTATATCTGTGGTAAAGACTGGCCTATTGTTTAAATGTATTAAACATTACAAAGACTCAGAAATGTCCCCTGGTGAAGAGTTTAACATGCTGTCAGTGAGATCCACCCTCAGCTCTCTGTCCGCTGTCTGATCTGTCAGAATTTATTGACTTAAATGAGACTCATTAAAACCCTCAGAGAATTCATTATGCCGGAAATGGTCGGACCGACTGTCCCTCTGATTGGAACTATCCGGCTATCATCGTGCCGAGCCAGTTCCACAGAGACAAATTAAAGTTTCGCTAGAGAGACGATTGACTTAACGTTTGGCCCTATTTGACCTTTTCTCCTTTCACTGGTCCTGCTTCTCTCCTCACACTTTCACACTCTTTACTCACATTACGCTGTGTTTATGTTTATGCTGTGTGTTCTGATTGTGCTGTGTGATTTCCTTCTTTGTCGCTTCAGTCCACTCTGGGAATAGTTTCTTCTTCTACAAAGGTGACTTTTACTCTTTTAATTTTGTCTTTTTTGTTTTCGTACATGTCTCCGCACAGTAAATGTTTTGTACATTTGTTGTCTAAACGGTTTTACACAACTTTATAGAATAAGATTAATATTGTCAAAAGAGTAGATCCTCATTTGAACAGGAATCGATCCTCAAAAGTCCCATTGACAGGATAGAAATTAACCTTTCCTGAAGCTTTAGAATGATCTTGAGCCTTATCAGAACAAGAATAAGAGCACATAGACTAGTATACGCACATGGACCACTGAGGGATTGCACAGATACAAGTCCACATGTGTATCTAGTGTGTTCCTTAGTATTAAAATCAAGTTTGAAATGTTACTATCATGACAACACTAGTATACTAACATGATTTCATACCAGGGCTGCACAGTAATCGAAAACGCAATTCAGTTTCACTCAAATTATAATGGCTGCAGTTTATTTAGATGATAAAACGTTTATTTGTACCTGTAGTTTAGACTTCTACAAACATCTTCTGAAGCGCATGGGAGTCTTGTATTACTTTATCAGTTCATATTTCAGTCTTCTCTCAAATGTTAACACTCCCGGAGTTGTTTACAGTGTGCACTCTGAACAGAATCCTGCTTTTCAAACATATGTTGCAAATTTAATCGTAATACCGGCCAGGAAAATTGCAGTTGAGTTTATTTTGTGCAGCCCTGGTTCATGAAGAAAATGTATAGAAGAAACACAGTATATTCATATTGTAAAACATTTAATTTGTCATTTGTGAATGTGAATTTGACCAAGACGATGGCGATATCTTACACCAGTCGTGACTTGGACTCGAGTCAGACTTGAGTCCCTATTTTTTAGGACTTGAGACTTGACTTAATAAAACAGACAAAGACTTGGTACTCGACTTGGACTTGAAGGTCAGTGACTTGGGACCTGACTCGGACTTGAGAAGACTCGAGAAGCACTTTTAAATCTAAATTCTTTCTTTTCTGACTGTAATGATTCACTCTAAGATCTTGTCAAGACATTTAAAAAGTATAAATTAACAAAATTATTTTCTACAACTCTTATATACTCTATAAATATTCATATATAAATATACTTTGATTTTTTTTAAGTACAATTTATCTTAAAAGTCATATAAATTGCAAAAATCTACGCTATATTTGGTACTTTGGTTTAAAGACTTGAAATGACTTGAAGCTCAAAGCAGACAACTTGGACTTGACTTGGACTTATAGACTGGTGACTCGACTTAGACTTGGACCTGTCATTGACTTGGGACTTGACTCGGACTTGAGGTCAAAGACTTGAGACTTACTTGAGACTTGCAAAACAAAGACTTGGTTCCACCTCTGACTGCGATAAGATGGGGAAGGAAGTGCAGTCTCTTTTTATGCATTTTAATTAAACTTTTTTTGTCTCTCTTTCTTTTGCAGACATCACCAGTTGTAGAAGACAAGACCGCCATCGCAGCAGAGTCAAAACCAGATCAAGTTGAGTCCACAAGTCCAACGGTGAATATCCAAGCTTCAGATACAAACCATATACACAAAGATACGAACAAAACAGAAATTCTTGCCAAAGATGATGACAAAATCGCTCCGCCTTCATGCCCCGTAGCAATCTTTGTTAGCGATCCACCAGATGACTGTAGCGCTCCGAGCGTGGCGCCATCTATTGAGCAAAATCAGGAATTGTTAGAAAATCAGCCAGATATAAACGAGCAGTTTTGTGAAGATGATCTTAAAGAATCACCGGTTGTGGAAAATGTGGAAGTAGTTTTGGATGCAAATTTGGAAGAAGACATTTTGACCAATGAAAGTGACGGTTTTCGATTCACAGTTAGTCCAGAAGTAAGCGCACCGTTGTGTGAAAATGATCTTAAAGAGTCACCGGTTGTGGAAAATGTGGAATTAGTTTTGGATACAAATTTGGAAGAAGAGGATTTGCCAAATGAAAATGACGGTTTACGATTCGCAGTTAGTCCAGAAGTAAGCGCGCCTTTTTGTGAAAATGATCTTAAAGAGTCACCAGTTATGGAAAATTTGGAAGTAGTTTTGGATGCAAATTTGGAAGAAGAGAATGTGAAGAATGAAAATGACGGTTTTCGATTCACACTTAGTCCAGAAATAAATGTGTCGTTGTGTGAAAATGATCTTAAAGAGTCACCAGTTGTGGAAAATGTGGAATTCGTTTTGGATGCAAATTTGGAAGAAGAGGTTTTGACCAATGAAAATGATGGTTTCCGATTCACAGTTAGTTCAGAAATAAGCGCGCCGTTTTGTGAGAATGATCTTAAAGAGTCACCAGTTGTGGAAAATGTGGAATTAGCTTTGGATAAAAATTTGGAAGAAGAGGTTTTGACAAATGAAAATGACGGTTTTCAATTTGCAGTTAGTCCAGAAATAAGAGTGTCGTTGTGTGAAAATTATCTTAAAGAGTCACCGGTTGTGGAAAATGTGGAATTCGTTTTGGATGCAAATTTGGAAGAAGAGGTTTTGACCAATGAACATGACGGTTTCCGATTCACAGTTAGTCCAGTGAGTATTAACGAGGTCATCGATGGTAACAAAGCGGACAGGAAGTTGGATAGACTTCAAGCTAGCGATAGTTTTGAAAAAAGGGTGAAATTTTCCGACGTAGTGACGTATTTTAACGCGGTGGAAGTCCATGCAGAAGTTGGTTGTGATACAGAAAGAAAGGAAGATAAAGAAACTGAGGAGCTATTCCAAAACCAAGATGAGTCCCATGGCGTTCCCTACGAAAAGGAAAGATATCACAAAATCCAGCCGGACAGCTTCGAGGATGAAAACGAGACGCAAGAAGAATCTCAAGACGATGTAAAGACGCAAAAATCGGAAATTACGAATGAACTAGAAGGTGAACTCGACCAAGATGACAGTTTGGAAGAAGACCAGCCAGATGCGGAGAGCCCCCCAAGCCAGCCCCTCCAAGCCCCAAGTGAGGTAACCATTTTGGGGTTGAACGTCGCCACCTCCCTCCCCGTAACCTCACCACAACTTTCCCTTCCTGATGACACAATCTCCACTAATAATCAAAGGGAAACTATGGAAAAAGATGCACGGATAACTCCTAATTTCACGGTTTTTCACAATTTTGGGGGAATTACAAATACAGGGAAGCGATGGCGTTGTTGATCAAAGCCTTGTGATTTCAGTGGAAAAGGGTTTGACTCTTAACGCATGACTGCATGTTTGTCAACAGATCCAGGAATGACTTTGTGGACCAGTGGTAATTGGTTATGTCTAAGTAATTTTGTAATGTTCTAATATTCTGTCTTTGGTGTTTTGTTTTCTACACTCAGTAACACATGTGAGTTAAAGAGGGAGTATTATGCAAAATATATATATATATATTTTTTTTTTTTTTACTTTCTACCATGTTTCTAGCAACATTCCCTCATCAAAAACATGCCCGTTCAGACTGGAGCGTCAAGGCGTCCAGTTTATATTCAGACTCTATGTGGACACGCGTCAAGAGCGTCCTGCGTTTTTTCGGCGTGTAAAGGGCGTCAGCACGGCACAAATCTGGCATTAATGCAGACTGTTAACCAGTCAGGGACGACTATCCAGTGATGCAGCGACGTTATTTTCTGGAAGAAGGAGAAGGGGCAGGGAGCCACAAACATTAGCAGATTATAAATATATACACGCCACAACTGCCAAGCCAATCTCAAGGACTACACCAGGACTGGACCAGGATTGGACCCGGACTGAACCAGGGCTGGACCAGGTGTAAACCAGGTCTAAACCAAGACTAAATCAGAACTAAACCAGGACTGGACAAGGACTAAAGCAGGACTAAACCAGTGTTTTTAGCGGAGTATAAATATATACACACAGCAGCCGCCGATTGCCAGGACTACACCAGGAATAGACCAGGACTTGACCAGGACTAAAACAGGACTAAACCAGGACTGAACCAGTGTCATTAGTGAAGTATAACACGCAGCAGGTGCCAAGCCGATCTCCTCCGCTTGATGGTTTTATGTAATAAAAACACTAAAGTCACTCTCTTAGCCTGTTCTGCCATCATTCTGAGAAAAGACCGGGTCCGGGCACTTGTTTCCAGGGCAACAGACACGCGTCAAGTATTTTTCTCCCGTTCGTCCACGCCGACCAAGACACGCGTCAGGGCCGTCTAAACTCAAATGCAAAGGTGTCGAAATAGAGGCATCCAGGGCGTTTTTTTGACGCCGCGGTCTGAACGGACCTTAAGATGTTTTATGTCTTTCATGCATGTTTGAGTAATTTAGCGATCTCTTCCAGGGCCTGCGCTCAGCCCACAAGCTTATGTCACCAATTCTCCCACACGACAGTTTCCCGCAAATATATGAAAGCATGATACAAAACAATGCACTGCAACTTCACAAACCTGGTGCAATGTGCAGTAGTTTCATGAGCGGGCTGCATGCTGATTGCATTGTGACAGTGCTCTGAAGGGGGAGTGACCTAGCACAAGCAAAGGGAGGCGAGACTGAACGAATGTAGTATTTTCAAAACAATAAAAAGTAACATGGTGATCTAAATACGTGTTAGCAATTAATACCCCACAGAAGTGTAATACCCCCTCTTAAAGATGCATTTCACTGCAAATTTCTCTGATCTGGACAAGATTTAAAAATTTATATCAGGTTATTCATCTTATTTTCAGATTTATTATTGACTTACTAATTTTGAGATGCTTAATTCTAGTCTAGAGGTAGTTTATTTTAAGATAACTTAAGTAAAATTATCTTGTTGCATGGACAGATAATTTCTCTACTTTTAAGTCATTTTCTGATAGATTTAAGTGTTTATATCTTCAGTTTTGGCCAAGCTTTTTGGCAGTGTGAGTAACATGTTTATAGACACTGTTTGTTGTTTTCAGAGTAAAATTTGATTATGCCTCCCTCTCAAATGCAACCTGGAGCCAGTACTCATCTTATGATAAAAGCCGCTGTGCCTGATCAAACAAAAAAGAAAAACTAAAACATTTTAAACAGTTTACAGCAGTCCAAACATTTTCCTCACTTACCTTATGAAATCCGAGCAACCTACTTATTCACCCCAGTGAGTTTATAAGCGCTTTTCACAACTCTCAGACTAGAGCAGAGAAGTGACGGTAAATTATTCAACTTATTTTGACCTTAAAACTGTTAATAAAATATATCTGTACTGGGACAAGACACTTTTTGCTCAAATATATGGGAAAGAAGCTGCGAAAAATGAGAAAAACACCAGAAGTTGTAACCAAAACAGACACTGTATTTGACCTCTGCATATTGGCAAAAGTTATTTCACTCTCCCTTCATCTTCATTTAATACTACAAATATAGAATTTACATATTTCTACTAAATCTACACATTTTCCCATTGTCGTAGAAAGGTATTGAAAGATTTATAACATTGTAAGGAGTCTGAGCACGATCTATTTCCATTGCTGCCTAGAGTGGACAAACTTCATTTTGCAATTTTTATTATATGTGGGAATTGGGATTTCATGAACTAAATGAGTTTTTCTTGTTGGACAACACCGCTGTGCACCGCTATGTCCCTCCAGGGCTCCCGTACATGCTCAAACAAAACAGTGTTGCTTTACAGTATAACTAGAACTGTACAGTGTATTCTAGTTGTAACACTGGTCAGCATGTTTTACATATTTACCATTTTTGTCCTTCAGACTGTTGAAAATGACGTGAGCACCAAAGAGATGCCTCCCGTGGTCCACACAGAGACGAAAACCATCACCTATGAAGCAGCAGAGGTAAGGCTGAGTAAACAAATACACTGCAAAGTCCTCAAAATGGCACCCATAGCTATCAAATGTATGGCATCAGTACTGTTATTATCAGGCATTAGGCACTGTAACAAACCGTATTTTCCGGGCTATTAGACGCGCTCTTAAGCCTCCAACCCCATCAAAAAACGACCGCACGCCCCGCAATCCAGAGCGCCCTATACACAAATCCATCGGGTGTCCCAGTACGACTTCAGTAAACTACAAAGCCGCAAACACACACGGAGCAGACAACGACCGCGCAGCGAAAAACACCCACAGACACACTCATCACTCCACGCCCACGAGGAACGGAACGAAGGAACGAACCGAAAAAGCGAGTCCAATGTGCCACTCTGAGCCACAACTGAACAACTGAGTCACTGCGAACACGACAACAATCCGTTGGTCCCAGACAGCACCCTCCCTACACGCCACAACTGAACAAAGCCCAGAGTCACCGTGAACGCGACAAACAAAGTCCCACTGACCCATCCAACTGTTGTGTTTCATTTAAAGTCCGGTGCGGTTTATTTGTGAAAAAAGTTCGAAAATGGACCATTTAATAACAGTGCATTTTATAATCCAGAGCGCCTAATAGCCCAGAAAATACAGTACATATAAGAACACTCAGCACCTTCACCCTTTACTGAGACAGTATAAACACCACACTTTAGATCGCACACAGCACTTTAAACATATTTGCACGTTTTACAAAAGACATTGCACATAATTGGTTTTAAAGATTATATTTATTGTCTTTCCTTTTACCGCTGTGAATCCTGAGGCACAGTGGTACTTTAATTGAAAGCTGCTGGTCCCTGGAGGAAAAGGAGACATAATTAACCAATTACCTTTTTAAATTGAGTACTGCAATAATTATGGTGCAAATAATATGTTTGTGCGTGCGAGCTAAAGTGCGGTGTTTTAGTGTCCTAGTGAAGAGTGAAGGTGACGAATGTTTCAGCTTGTTTATTATGGGCCAAACCACACATCAATCCTCGTCCATTCACATTTTGAGGATCTTTGCCCATTTAAAACATGTCATATTTTGTTATTTGTTTTACATATAGTCAATTGCTATGGCAACAGTGGACATTTTTCGTCAACCCATGGATAGTCAGAGCTGCCTGGGATAGACTGATGAAAGCTTAATTAATTCATCTATATTCAGAAAGAGAGAAGGGGCTAACTAGAGGCACTGCTCTGTCTGAAACTTTTGTTACTCGAGTCAGACCTGAGCGTTGTTTTAACACAATCTGACCATAAAGAAATGACTTAGTTGGAGCTACAAAAGAGGAGCTGTTAAACAAGTCCCTCTCGAGTATGAGCAGTGTTGGGGAGTAACAGATTACATGTACCGGAGTTACGTAATCAGAGTACAAATTATGAGTAACTGTATTCAGTTACAGTTACTGTTTCAATCAGTGGTAATTGGATTACAGTTACTTTGTGGAAATAAATGGATTACATGGAGATATTTTCCTGTTTTCACATTTTGGGCTAAACCAGGACTAAACCAGGACTAAACCAGGACTAAAAGCAGGTCTAAACCAGGGCTAAACCAGGACTAAAAGCAGGTCTAAACCAGCACTAAACCAGGACTAAAACCAGACCTAAAACCAGGACTAAAGCAGGACTAAACCAGCACTAAGCTAGGGCTAAACCAGGTCTAAACCAGGTCTAAACCAGAACTAAGCTAGGACTAAACCAGGACTAAAACCAGGACTAAAAGCAGGTCTAAACCAGGACTAAAACCAGGACTAAAACCAGGTCTAAACCAGAAATAAAACCTGGTCTAAACCAGGACTAAAACCAGGACTAAAGCCCGGTCTAAACCAGGACTAAACCAGGACTAAACAGGACTAAACCAGGACTAAACCAGGACTAAACCAGGACTAAACCCAGGACTAAAACCACTTCTAAACCAGCAGTAAACTAAACTAATACAATATGACACTAACAGTAGGGTGAACATAATTTAAGGCAGCACTGATCTCATATAAAAATAATTTCTCTATCAATAATATTTTTAATCTGGTCAAATAAAGACTGAACAAACATGAATATTCAGGATGTGGTTGGTACATTCATGTAGTTTGAAAAAACGTGACAATATCAAGTAATCCAAAGTATTCAGATTAGGGCTGGGTATCATTAAGGAGTTGCCGATACGATACACACCTCGATACACAGGCCACGATACGATACATATCTCGATACAGTGCACTTTCGATCGATATGATATATTTCAAATCGATTCGATACGGTTCAATAAAAAATAAAGGCTAAATCGTGGCTGTGATACTAAAAGTCCTTGTTAAATTACTTGTTGTACAGAGTTCATATGAAACACAAACATTTTAATCCTTAAAACAGTAAAAATGTCAAATGTGTCGCATAAATGAGTTTCCTTTCACTCCACAAGCAACAAACTGTAGCACTGTAACAAAATAATTTAGTAAAACACACCTAAAATACTCCTGGTGAAATATCGATACAGTAGCCCGCGATATCGATACTGTATCATCACATTAACCGATACGATATATCGATATTCCGATATTTTTGCCCACCCCTAATTCAGATTACGTTACTCACTTTAAGTAGTTTAATGGATTACGTTACAAACTACATTTTGGGGTATGTAATCTGTAATATGTAGGGGAATACATTTTAAAAGTAACCTTCCCAACACTGAGTATGGGTGTGCAAAAATATCGAAATATCAATATATCGTTTAATGTGACAATACAGTGTCAGTATCATGGGCTGCTGTGGGCTCGATATATCACCAAGAGCATTTTTTGGTATATTTTACTAAAATATTTTGTTACAGCGCTACAGTTTTAAACTCGTTTATGTGACACATTTGACATTTTCACTCTTTTGATTATTAAAATGGTGTTTTTTCATATTAATTTTGCACAAGAACACACCCATGATTTAGGCTTTATTTTTAATTGAACTGTATAGAATTGTACGTACGTATCGAGATATGTACAGTTTTTCAGTTTCACTTTTTTATTCAAACACCCAACACCCAAATGGGGCCAAAAGTGTTGTTTAAATCCATTTTGTATTTTTTCTTGCGTTTTCAGACTGTCTTAAAACTTCTTTTGACTGTTTGCTTATGTGTGCTCTGGTCACCATGGTAACTGCTGAACATTTAACCGTAGACCGTATATGTAGAACCCTCCTTCCTCCCAGTGTGATCAAGTATCGATAGAGTATTAATAAAATTAATACAGAGTCAAATTGAATAAATCAAGTCAGAAGTGGCGTGTGAAAGAGTAAATGAGCGTGGAGTGATTTCAAGATGTTTTGTTGCAGGCGGAGACGAACGGTGACGCAGACCCCGGAGTGTTGCTAAGCGCCCAGACCATCACCTCGGAAACCACCAGCACCACGACGACCACTCACATCACGAAGGTCAGGGGTCGAAGTTCATCCTGTGTCAGCCCGATAACGCCTCGCATCTGGCCCAATGAAAGGGGCACACTGTCTCTGCCTGATGTGGATCGCTTTTGTTTACCAGATTTGATTTTTTTTTCAAGTTTGATCTATTTTGCGGTTACAATTGAGAGCTACACTTTATTGTTCTGGGAAATACTTGCACAAAATCTGAAAATCTTTGATCAATTTAGTAAAAGACACGAGCAGAGCAGAGTAAACTCCAATTTACTTCAGCTTTAGTTCAAGGTTAGAGCTGATTCTTTACTGTTTTAGGCATTTATCTGTCTAAATCTAGCCAAATCTGTTATATAGCTGTTATTTACCTCTCAAGTAACTCCAGAACAACTTTGTGTAAATAAAAGTTCAAACATTACACTCTCTGTTCCAACTTCAGCCATATCTGATACCAGTATGGGACTCTGTTCAGTGTTATTGTTTTATATTGTTTATCACAATAGCAACAAGCTTACCGTATTTTTCGGACTATCAGGCGCACCAGATTAAAGGTGCATTATCAATAATGTAGAATTCTCTTGTCTATTTTCATACATAAGGCGCACTGGATTATAAAGTGCATTAAGCGAGACAAACAAGTGACACTTGAGACTGATCCTTTAGCCCAGGCGGAGTAACTCGCCCGGCGTTTCCTCTCTGTCTTGGTGAATGTGTATTATGAATGTGAATGTGGGTGAATAATTTAAGTTTGTTTTTTATTTCCTACGAGGAGGATTCAAATATACATAGAGTAATAATGTGTTTAATGCAGCTTCGCGCACATTTGTTTACGTTTTACAGAAACAAAACTTAAAACCACATGGCTCATTTGCGTAAACTATGAGGACACAACTCCACGAGGCTCCTGACTATGGTAGCCGTAATGCTCCAACAATCCCTCAACCGGTACAGCTTCGTAGTTTACCAAAGTCATACTAAAACATTTTGACAGATTTTTGAGCGCCGTGTAGCACATAAATGCAGTTTAAATTCAGTAAACAAAACCAGAATTAATACATAAGGTGGACTGGATTATAAGATGCACTGTCGATTTTTGAGAAAATTTAAGGATTTTAAGTGCTCCTTGTAGTCCGAAAAATACGGTATGTAATTTTTTAGGCAAAAATAGACTAATTATAAGCATGTTTTTTTACAATTTGGTTGCACTGAAAAACATGTATTCTTACCGTGAGCAGGCTCGCATCTCCACAAACCTGACTCTTGCTTTTTGTTGTTCATTTGGCTGTAATATTCCACAGTACGACATAAAACTTCTCCATGGAGAAAGTTCCAAAGTATGGTTTTCTATTTCCATGGAGACATCAATGCCATGGTGCCAGAAAGTTACTTTTTTGTTTTATTTTTAGATCTTTGCTTTAAAGGTATAGCTTTAATTCTCAGATCTTAAAACAAAACAAGAAGTTGATAGTGGCACGCACTTTAGGCATCACTTTTTTTTTGTAACTTTTTTTTTTTCTTTTTTTCTTTCAGACGGTGAAAGGAGGAATATCAGAGACAAGAATTGAAAAAAGAATCGTGATCACGGGAGATGCAGACATCGACCATGATGAGGTGATTTATTTTGATCCCAAATTCTTTTAAACTTTCCTATTTATTTGTTTTGAAATTCCCCAAAATTTAATTATTACTTTTCAAATTTGGTTTATTAACATTTGAGCGCAATGGGCAATTAAAGCTGAAATTATTTGTTGCAGCAAGGCCAGAATGTAAATATACACGTTTAACTTTGTTGTTTTTATAGCAGTACACTTCTGTAATACTAGCATCCCTGTTTATTTATTGATCTTGAATCCAACATCCCTCCTGCCCTCTTTCCCCATTGTGTGTCTCCCCCTGGTGGTCCCCGCTGGTACTGCACCCACATTAGGCCCTGGCCCAAGCCATAAAGGAGGCTAAAGAGCAGCACCCAGACATGTCAGTGACCAAAGTAGTGGTTCATAAAGAGACAGAGATCACGCCAGAGGAAGGGGAGGACTGACACAGGTAAGTGGCTCCAGTCCCAGTGCAGTCCTGGTCTGTACGAGGTCCTCACGCTGGTCCCAAGTGCTTCAGACCGAGATCCACATGTGCATGGAGGTCATTATAAAGGCATAGTTTGTGTTACGTTTTCATTCACAAAAAAACAGAGGTGTAGAGTAATAAAAAATTGACTTGTTACAGCAAAATAATATAACTCAAGTAGAAGTACAAAGTAGTGGTCCAACAAATTACTCAAGTAAAAAGTATTTGGGATAACAGCTACTCAGGTAAGGGTGAGTTCAAGAGTCGTAACATCTGATTTATCATTTAAACTGATTATAATTTGAAGGGAAAAACATTAAATTATGCGCAAAAGCTGGTATTTTCAAAGGATGGATACAAATGAAACAAACTAAATTATATCTGAAGGAGAAAAGAAACCAAACTGTTTAAATCAGTGTCAACATAAAACTTTTATAACGTGTAGATTTACTCACCGTGGGAAGAGAAACCACAGTTTTTACTCAAGTAGGAGTCCTGTTACTTCAATAAAAATATTACTCAAGTAAAAGTAAAAGTGCTTCTATTTTTTGTGATCTGAAAATAACAATTTCTTTAAAAAGTTACAAAATAGATATTGATAACTGATAATATGATAAATAATAAGTATATATGAAAGCAAAAGTTTCAATGCTTTTATCAGCGCACAAAATTCACAAACTAGGAACTTGTGTCAGCATCACGGAGCAACATAAAACAATTCATAATATTAGTTCATATAAATTTATGAGAAAATTTATTATTTTTATTATTATGGATGTAGTTGACCAAATTAGCGTGGTATTTTTAACTAAATTTGGACTAAAAATATTTCTAAACATTAACAGCATGACAAATAGAGCTGCTCGATTATGAAAAAAAAAAATCAGCACGATTATTTTGGTCAATATTGAAATCACAATTATACAAATGATTATTTTTTAGTTACACGATGCATTTATACTGCATTTCTCTCTGTTTCAAAAAAAACAACAACACTTTGTTATTCATAATTTACATAAAACTTTCAAATTTAGAATAAAAATAGGCTACAAATATGTACCTTAGTGTAGTTTTGCGACGTTTAAAACATAACATGAATAAAATAAACTTTGAACATGAAATAAGACATAGAAAAACATAAATGTATCCAAAATGAACTATATATCCAGCTGTTCTACAATCTCTATATTTAAAAAAAAATCTAATAAATATACTTATTTATATAAAAAATATCCCAAAATAAACTTTGTTATGCTTTATCGTTTCAACTTGATGATATGAGTTTGGAGACCGTTTGACACATAAACTGAAATCGCGATCAAAATTCGACTTAATGACAAATAAATAAAATGTAGAGTGTCAGGGCTTGTTTGTTAATGTTTTGAGCAAATTATTTCACATCACTTCAAATGTACAAATGGATTAAATCATGAAAGGAAGGAAGGCAAAATGAAAACAACTTTTTATAATGAAAATGTTGACAGATTTCTTGTATAAATTAATACTTCACTGCATGAGATTAGGCAGTAGATTATAATTTTTGGAGTTTTAGTTGTTTTGTATATTAGCTTTATTGATTTTTTTTGTCTAGTTTTCGCCGTACATAGCCCTAAAGTGACACAAATATGCGTTTATCGATGATCCGTGCGCATGTGTCCGTCTGAACACTGGTCTGAACTCTGCTCCTGTCTACTCGGGCATGCTGCTGCTTTCCCATCAGCCACTGCTCTGTGCGGGCTCCTGCACCACTCTCTACTAACACTGCCATCGCTGCTCTGTAACACGGGACCGCACAGATACTAAACCATGGTGCTGTCATATTTTACTTGGGACATACAAGGTTAACAAATACTGAATAAGAAAGTCCAAAAGTATCAAAATTCAGATACTAATCAATACTAAAAATGAGTATTGATACTAAAGTCACAGTCGTAGAACAGAAATTAACCTTTTTTGAACAGTTTTAGAATAATCCTGAGCTGTATTCGCCCTTGGACCATTATGGAACCTACCTGGACCACTGAGGGGTTACACAGATATAAGACCACATAATAATAATATAAAAATGTACTATTATTCAAGGTTGAAAATTGATATTCCATTGTGTTTTTAATTATCATTTTAGTATCAGAATCTGTACTGAGAATCAAGTTGAATCCGTGTATCGTTCGTTCATTCGTCTTTCAAAATAAAACCAAAAGTAAGAAAATGAAAAAACAACTATTTTCTTCATTATTTGTCTCCAAAAACAAAATTAAAAAAACTGATAATGATTTGTTTTTTCAGTTTTTGATTTTGTGTTTGTGAAAAAAATGGATAATGGCTGTTTCTCGTTTACGTGACTTAAATTGTGATGCCGGACTGAACCAGGACTAAACCAGGTCCGGGACCAGACCGAGACTGAAGCTGGAACCATACCTGGATCAGATCATGACTGAGACTGGGACTGGACTGGGACTGAGACTGAGACCGGGGCCGTGACCGGGACTGAGACCGGGACCAGACCAGGATTAGACCAGGATTGAGACTAGGACTGAGACCGGGACCAGACCAGGACCAGACTGTGATTGAGACCGAGACTGAGACCGGGACCAGACTGGGACTGAGACCAGGAGTAGACCGAGACTGAGACCTGGGACCAGACCAGGGCCGGACTGGGGCCGGACTGGGACTGAGACTGGGACCAGACCAGGATTTGACCAGGACTGAGACCAGGACTGAGACCGGGACCAGACCAGGACCAGACTGATTGAGACCGGGACTGAGACTGGGACCAGATCGGGACCAGACCAGGACCAGACCGGGACCAGACCAGGACTGTAAACAGTTTAGTCCTGGTTTAGTCCTGGTTTAGTCCTGGTTTAGTCCTGGTTTAGTCCTGGTTTAGTCTGTATGCAGCACAAAAGTCCAGCATCGCAGTTTAAGTCACATAAACGGGAAACGGCCGTTATCTGTTTTTTCGATTATTCATTTAACACAAACTCGAAAACTGAAAAAACAATTCGTTATCAGTTTTTTTGGTTTTGGTTTTGGAGACAAATAATGAAGAAAATTGTTGTTTTTTCATTTTCTTGTTTTTGGTTTAATATTGAAAAGTGAATGAACAAATGATACATGGATTAACTTTTTTCCTCAGTATCCAAATCGAGCTTGAAATTTCAGTATATTTTAGAACACTAGTATAAACAGAACCTTTAAAAAATACAGATTTTAGCGTTTTTTACGACAAATCCCAGGCTCCTCACTCCCCTGCTCCTGCACAGGTCACTGGGTTTGTGCTCAGACCGGATATTGTAGCCACAGTCTGTAATGACAAAGCTTAAATCCTGTGTAATACTCTGGACTCATGCAACCTCTGCACTCTGCCCCCTGCTGGAGATCAGGAACATAAGCCTCTTTCTTTTATACATAAGCCACTTTGAAACACACCAGTGCTAAAGAATCCAATCACACTTTCGTTTTTAAAGCAGTAATTCCATGTTTTATGTTATGTTATTTATATATTTAATTATATTGTGATATATTTGACATTTGAATATTTTATAGTTGCTGAAGCTTAGAGTGAAAGGTGCACTGTGGAACTTTCTGGTTGGGAGTCCGTCACCTGCTTGTTTCTGTGGCAGAGTCTTGCACCGGGGACGGGTACGGGCAAATAGTTGCTGAAACAGGCGGGTTATAACATTCTGTAATTTTTTGGGCGGATAGTAATTACACACGGGCGGGTCAGGACTAAACCAAGACTACACTAATCTTGGACTTAAGAGAGAAAGAGAAACCCGAGCCCGTGGAGCAGGGTGACCGTAAAGTGCGATCGGGCGACGGCTGCACTTAGGTCTGTGTAGCGCGGAGGTCTACGCCGGTCCTTTCGCCTGCGGTCACACGACAGTCTACACAGGCGCACCTCCGGGCCCGCCCCGACAGTGAGTCCTGGTTCAGTTCTGGTTTAGTCCTAGTTTAGTCCTGGTTTAGTCCTAGTTTAGTCCTGGTTTAGTCCTGGTTTAGTCTTGCTTTATTCCCATTTCAGTCCTGGTTTTAGTCCTCCTGGGTCAGTCCTGGAATCAGTCCTGGAATCAGTCCTGGGTCAGTCCTGGGTTAGTCCTAGGTTAGTCCTAGGTTAGTCCTAGGTTAGGTTAGTCCTGGGTTAGTTCTGGGTTAGTTCCTGGGTTAGTCATGGGTTAGTCATGGTTTAGTCCTGGTTTAGTTCTGGTTCAGTCCATAGCGTGTGCAGCGCAAAAGTGCGGCATCTCGATTAATGTTTCTTCCGCTCAGTAAATAATGTCTGTGAAGTGATGATGGATTTTTGACAGTCGAGTCGCATCTGTGAATTCGTATTCGTACTGAAGAAGACGTAACCGTAACTGTTTCATTTCATTTCGTGATTGTAATTCTTGACGTTGTAACTTTTCAATTCGTATTCTGATCGATGCTTCAGTTAGAATGATTTGAATTTGTGTGTGATTTATCACGGGCACGGGCGGGTAACATGTGGAATATTAATGGGTCTTAACTTTAAGAACTTTGATAAAATTTAACTTTGATAAAATCACAAGTCATTGGGCGAGTGCGGTGCTGTACTGCGTGGGTGCGGGTGGGTGCTGGTCTCTAAAAATGGACCCGTGCAGGACTCTGTTCTATGGATATGCCATTTATCTGGCTGGAATGTTCCACAGTATGATATTAAACCGCTCTACTTTACATTTATTCAATTACAGGTGGTTTTATAGCTCAAAAATAACATAAAAATAACATTCTGACCTGTAACTTGGTCTGGTTTGGTCTCCATGAAGGTACAAAGGTTTAATGCCGTACTGTGAAACATTTCAGACAAAGCAAGTAGAGAAAAGCATTTGACGGACCTTCAATCACAAATCCAATCCGACTTTTATTAGTATCGCACATTTGATAAACAAGACCGTTTCCAAAGTGCTTTACATAGCAATTTAAAACATTATACTTAAAAAAAAATCTGTAGAATTATGTTCCAACCAAGAGGAAACTAACAGAATTAATACATAATATAACAATAATAAAATCAATACATAAAAGCAGTACTAAAAAATTTATCAGAATCATATCAGAATCAGTTTTGAGTGTCAGGTCTATTCCTTAGTTTCAAAATGACAGTGACAACATTTACGCTTTACCGTAATCTACAAAACCGTGTTCGGTGCGTTGTTTTGACTACACACAGGGTCAAACAAAGGCCACAGCAGCAGCAAACATGGGCGGAGTGCAGAGGTTGAATACAGGTTGGACCAGCTCCTCTCCTCACAGTTCATTCGGACGCTTCCAACCTGCTCATACGTAACCTGATATCAACACACACACACACGCACGCAGGAACACGCGCACTCCTATTTAGCTCTGCACAGGGAGCTCTCACACAGAAAACCAGCAAGATCAAGATTCTAGCTCACAAAAACCAAGATATTGTTTCACAGAACCCCTCAAAATTTGCGTTAATGTAGCTCAACAGTGACCAACAGTGAAAAATAATCAACATTAAAGGTCCTATATTAAAAAAAATTGACTCTTGTGAGCTTTAAGTTGTGTTATAATGTTGTTACCTCCTCAAAAACAAACCCAGAGTTGTGTTTTGTTTCATTCACACATGTTTGAGTAATCCTTTGTTATTATTCCACCTTGTGATGTCATGATGTGGTAGTCAAGCTTATGTCCTGTCAATAATCATGTCATTGTTGCAGTTCCTAGCTGAGATTTTATATTTTATTACTTATTTTTCTACTTTATTTTGGCATGTACATTTAGATTTATATATTTATGTCTTATTTGACACCTGTCTCTTGCTATTTTGTTGCTACTTATTTAGATTTTAATTATTACTATTTATATTTTTGCTCTTTGTTATTGTATTATATTGTAATGAGTGAGCTGCTGTGTCCAGATAATTCCCCTAGTGGATCCTAAGTCTAAAGCTCCGTTCAGACTGCAGCCTGAAGTGACCCAAATCCAATTTTCTCACCCCTATGCGACCTGTATCTGATCTTTTAATGACACAGATCCTGTTTTTTCACTTGGATATGTGCTCCTAAAACCGATACATATCCGATCTTTTGACATGCGATTTCAGTCTGAACGGTCAGGTCGCATTCATCCCACCTACACGTCAGGCTCGGAGTCTCGGGAAAGCGAGGAAGTGACTTTATTAATATTTGGGTTGATCGCTGTATTCAGGCCAAATTGGAGGGGGCTTATTGGAACCAGATGGTTTTTGAAATGATTGACAAAGAAATTTCAGAGCGCAGCTACAGTCGGTCCTGGCTCCAATGTCAACGAAAAATAAAGAGTCTGTGAGCCAAATACAAGGAAGATAAAGAATCAAACAAACGAAGCGACCGTGGACGTGTAACCTGTCCATTTTACAAAGAACTGGACCGTATTTTGAGAGATAAGCCCAGTGTTTAGGTGACTTCTGTAAACACTGAGCACTTTCGCTGTGTGTGACGTCATCGTGTCCTTCAATGTGCATGTGAGACACTTTTGGGGTGTTTAAAGTTCACACTGGAGATCACATACAAGTCACATTTAATTGGAAATGTGAACAACCTCGCAAAACAATCAGATTTCACAAAAAAATCCCAAATTGAGCATTAAGCCCTGCAGTCTGAAACGTAGCCAAAGTTTTCAAGTTCCAGAGCTGAAATCATCCAAATGATTCTAGTGAAGGTATATGAAGTTTAAAAACACAGTGGAGCACTTCCTTTATTACCACATGACATCACAAGGTGGATCAGAGTGTTTTCTGTTTGGGAGAAGCAGGGTTTGTGTGTTAAACATGTGTGAATGAAACAAAACACAACTTCAGGTCTGTTTTTGATGAGGAAACAACATTATAACATACAGTAGATCAGAAAATAGTGTAGTACAAGCTCTTTAAATGTTAATTTCTTAAAGGAACAGTTTGGAATTTTGGACGTAGGACCTGATTTCGTTGTGAGCCAGTGTTGGAGACGTGTGGAGACACTTTTTAAAATATTCCATCCAGTCCTTGTATTTGCAGAGGTCGCTGGTGCTAGGCTAGTGCAAGTCAATGGCCATAGTTATCCTGCCACTAAAAACAGTCTTACCCAATCCACAAAACACCCAAAGTAAAACAATTATTCCACCAGACTGTCGATGTAAATGTCTGTGTCGATAGAAGAATTTTAGAAGTAAAACCAACCTCATATTTGAAGAATTTATGTCTGAGCAGCAGCAGCGAGTTGTACTTCCTGATATAAAGTTTGGCAGCGGCGGACTGATATATGAGAAAATAGTCCCTCAACTTTCATGCGATGCAAGGTTAGTTTTATTTCAAACATTATTCTATCAACACAGACATTTACATCGACAGTCTGGCGTAATAATAGATTTGTTTCGGGTGTTTTGTGGAGTGGGTAAGACTGTTTTTAGTGGCAGTTTAACCAATATAAGGACTGGATGGAATATTTTAAGAAGTGTCTCCACACGTCTCCAACACTCTGGCTCACTAGGAAATGAGGTCCAAAATTCCAAACTGGCCCTTTAAAGGCGAGTTATGGCCAGTATTTACATTTATCTCAGTACTGTGCAGTTCAGATTTGCATGTAACCTCCATATAGTCTTGTCTTAAACATGTAGTACTTCAAAATCCTGGTGTAGTGAAAGGTCGTTCCTTCAGGCGGTGTTTTGGTCCCTCTGTGTTTGGACTCGTCTTCTGTCAGTTCAGAGTGGAGCTCCGACAAACGGTTCATTCCATCACGACTGCAGCATGTGTTAACCTCCTTTTAATAACGTCTCTGGAACGCTCCGATTTCCACTATCTTTTTTTTATCTGCCTCTCCATCTCGCTTTCTCCTTCTCTATCTCTCTACCCCTTTTTCTCTTGTTCACTCTCTGTTCTCTCTCCTTTTCTTCTCTGCACCCTTCCTCTTTCTCTCTCAACACACTGATCTTCTACTCTTTCTTTCTTTCTTTCTCATTCTTCTCTGTCTCTGCTCTCTCTCACTGTCTCTGTCTTTCTCTCTCTCCTCTCCTCTCATTCTGTCTCTGCTCTCTGTCTTCTCTCTCTCTCCTCTTCTCTCTACTCATCTGTTTTTCATCCTTATCTCTATCTATCTCTGTTCTCTCTCTCCACCCCACTCTCTCACTCTCACACTAACCATCTCTCTCTCTGTTGCTCTTTCATTCTATCGGTTTATCTCTCTCTCTCACTCTCTCTGTCTCTCACACTCTGTCTCATTCTATCTATTTATCTATCGTTAACTCTCTCTATCTCTTTCTCTCACTCTTCTCTCTCATTCTCTCTGTCTATCTCTCTCTCTCACACGCTCCCACTCTTTCTCTCTCTCCCACAATCGCTCCCTCACACTAACTGTCTCTCCCTTTGTCTCTTTCATTCTATCCTGTCTATTCACCTATCTTTCACTCTCTCATTCTGTCTCTTTCGCTCACTGTCTCTCTCTCTCTCTCCTTCACTCTCTCCCATTCTGTCTATTTAGCTCTCTTTCTCTCTCATGGTCTCTCTCCCTCACTCTCTCATTCTCTCTCTCGCTGTGTCTCTTTCCCTCAATCTTTCTCATTCTGTCTATTTACCTCTCTGTCTCTCTCTCTCTCTCCCTTACTCTTTCATTCTATATCTATTTATCTCTCAATCTCTCTCTCTCTCTCTCTCCCTCATTCTATCTCACTCTCTCACACTCTCTTCTATCTATTTATTCATCTCTCTTTCTCTCTCTCTCTTTCTCTCTCCCTCCCTCTCATTCTATCTATTTATTTCTCTTTTTCTCTCATGGTCTCTCACTCTCATTCTCTCTCATTCTATATCTATTTGTCTTTCTCTCAGTCTCTCTCTCTCTTGCTCTCGCCCTTGTTCTATCTCTCTCACCCACTCTCTTTCTCTCTCTCCCTCATATTAACTCTGTCTCTCTCATTCTATCTATCTGTTTATCTATCTACCTATATATCTATCTCTCGCTCACTCTGTCTTTCACACTGTCACTCTCTCTGTCTCGGTCCCCTCACTCTCTCTCAATCTATCTCTTTATCTTTCCTTCTCTCTCACGGTCTCTATCCCTCACTCTCTCATTCAGTTTATCTCTTTCACACTGTCTTTCTCTCTCTCTATCTCTTTCTCTCTCTCTCTCTGTCTCTCTCACCCTCTCATTCTATCTATTTATCTCTCTTCTCTCTCACTGTGTCTCTCTTCCTCACTCTTTCTCATTCTATATCTATGTATCTATCTCTCACTCTCTCTATTTCTTTGTCACTCTGTCTCTCTCTCCCTCACTCTCTCTCCTTCTATCTATTTATCTCTCTTTCTCTCTCCCTCTGTCTTTCTCTCTCTCTCGTCTCTCTTCTCTCTCTGTCAGTGAAGCTAATGCAGTGATTAGCTTCCCGCTGTGGCGATCCCAAATGGGAGCGTTTGGGATGAGGACCGGTGCATGTCTGTTCATGTGGGAATGCCTGGCTTGTCCTCTGCTCCTGTGACTGAAACGCTCTTCTTGGATTTCTGACGTCCGTGTGCTTCCACTCTCGATGCACAAAGAATGATGCAGTGATGTTTCATAGTTTCCATGTCGTGTTGTTTTTAAACTTTTAACACTTTTTTACTCTTGTTTCTGTTCTTGTATATTCAGTGTGCATCTAGTCTGGGCGGCTACAATAAGTGAAGGGCGTCTGGTTTTAGGCTTGGACGTAACTGGATTCCTTTAAACCTGCCATTCACATTTTAAAAAGTCATTTAATATAGTGTAACAATGCAGGTCATATTAAAAAATTCTGATTTAGGGTGTTCAGATGTCCCTGTTTTCCCGGGACAGTCCCAGTTTTGAGCCCTGAGTCCCCCGTCCCAGTAGATTTATACAAAACCAGTGATTTGTCCCAGTTTTATACAAGAAATGAAAAGAAAGGTGTCCCTATTTTGAACACTTTGATAACCACCGACAGTAAAGAGTGCGGGTGTAACGGTACACAAAAATCATTGTTTGGTATGTACCTTGTTTTTGAGGTCACGGTTCGGTTCATTTTCGGTACAGTATGGGAACAAAATGCAAAACCAGTTGTTTATTAAACTAACAATTTGTTTTAACATTATACAAACAGGGAAATAAAATAAATGCAAAGTGCTGCTTGGTAATACCAGCAAGTTAAATAAAATATTCTCAAATCATCAACAAATGTATGAAATATTATTTTTTTTAAATAAGTACCTTGTAAACAGTAAATAAAACTTCAAGTTTGTGAATATTCATGTGGTTTTGGAGGGACGTTGTCAAGGCGGGGGGCAAGTGTTGTCAATTGTTGTCAGCGCTGGGGGAAACACTGCCACTCCAATCACGGACAAGTTCCCTCGTGAATATTAAAGAGCTGAGCCTCTGTGTAGCTGCACCTGTAGTGGTGAAATGTAAACAAAAACAAATTGCGTGAATTCACTCGTGCACATTCCTGCACCGAACTGAACGTCCCGTACCGAAACAGTTCGGCACAAATACATGTACTGTTACACCCCTTGTAAAGAGGGTAATATATTGTTATTTGTTTAACTAAAATACAAAAAAATTAGCTTGAAAATGACCCATAAGAAAAAAAACATCCACTGTCAGAAATCCCTCAAATTACAATTGACTCACAAAGTTAAGAAAAGACAATGTTAGGCTCTCTTTTCACAAACTTATTCATACCAACCATCCCAACCTAAGTGTGTGTGACCCTATTCTAATTTTATTCTGAAAGTTTCTATTTCTCTGGACATTTGAGCTTAATTTACCTGAATACTGAACGCTATAATTATCACTGAATACTACTTATAATAATAGGCCTACGTCTGATGTAGTTTCATACAGATTTGCCTTTTTGTTTACAAAGCAGAACATGTTACTCCCAACTGAACTTTCATCAAATAATACATTAATTATAACTGGACAAAGGCCTGTGGGATTGTAAAGTCGTGACGTCGCCTCCGGGTTCAACCAGAAAGTTCACTGCTGATTTGTAGCTCAGTTTTTGTTCCTTATTCATCAAACAAGAGACAATTACATTTCAATAGGACGACTAGATTTTCAAAATTCTAAACACACTTTGTCATGACACACCCAGGTTTGAATGGTTGGTATAAATAAAATTGTGAAAAGAGCGTGTACCATTGTGGATTCTCGTGTCAGTCATGATCTGAGGAACTTCTGACACTGCTTTTTTTTTTTTTTTTTTGCTTTATGGTCATTCGCAAACACAGATTTCTGTATTTTGGTAAAAAAAAAATAATTTAAAGTGATAATTTACACTCCTCTTTACTGTTGGCAGGGATCAGATTAGTCAAAAATAGTGATAGTCATGTTTTAGTCCTGGGTTAGTGTCAGGGTGACCAGACGTTCCTATTTACCGGAGACACTTCCAGTTTTGAGCCCTGTGTCCCCTGTCCCAGCAGATTTATTCAAAACCATTGATTTGTCCCAGTTTTATACAAGAAATGTCCTAGGTGTCTGTATTTTTGACCAGTTTTATCCCTGCAAACAGTAAAGAGAAGCATAAATTGTCATTTGTTGAGGTAAATTACAGAAAAGCTGCTTGAAAATTATCAAAACACAAAGAAAATGTGAATAAACTGACTCACATGTTTGTCGTGAATGGCCCGAGTGCAACAGTTCTTTTTAATTATGCACTCATTTCACATTTTTATTATTACCAACCACCAAAAAACCTGAGGTGTCCCAGCTTTTTAGTTTGAAAATATGGTCACCCTACTTAGAGTTGGTGTAGTCCTGGTTTAATCTTAGTTTAGTCCTGGTTTAGATCAAATTGGTCAAAAATAGGGACACCTTTCTTTTCCTTTCTTGTATAAAACTGGGACAGATCACTGGTTTTGGATAAATCTGCTGGGACAGGGGACACAGGGCTCAAAACATGGACTGTCCCGGGTAAATAGAGACATTTACCTTTCACCCTACCTTTCAAAAAACTCCTTTTAATCACACAATTGTATCAAATATAGTAATAATGTAGTAATCTATCATAACACAGGATTACCAGTGTGTATATCTCACTTCTTACCTCAATTTCACTCGTACTTTTTCTGTCACAGTTATAATTTTATCATTACTCAAATTCTTTTTTAACACAAGACATGTTTTCCTAAAAAGTAAATTGTAAACCTGTCCATTGTTCTCAATCAGTTAATCCACTATAGACCTGAAAGCGACGTCACATTTAACCCTGCACAAGCATCAGTGACTCAAATAATGTTCTTTATGCAACAAATTCATTTTAAAAACAATATGCAGACTCAAATATAAGTTCCACTAGACAGTAAATTGTATGAAAACCTAATGAAATGTCAGGTTTAAAGGGATCCAGCTTAATGCTTTTGTGTCTTTGTCCATCCCAAAGAGTTCATGTTTGTTTTTTAGACTTGACAATGTACAGAGATGCTGCTTATTTTGACATTTAAAGGGCCCCATATTACATTTTTTTTCCAATCTACTGTATGTTATAATGTTGTTTCCTCATCACAGACAGACCTGGAGTTGTGTTTTGTTTCGTTTGCACATGTTTAACGCACAAACCCTGCAGATTTAGGCTGAGTTTTGAGGTTCAGAACAACAACAATGGAAAAATTTCAGTTTCAGTTTCAATCAAAAGTGTCGGCGTATGGAACAGTCTAAATGAAAAAAATCAAAGCTTCAAAATCTATTCAAGTGTTTAAAAGAAATGACAAACGTGATATGCTGAAGAAGTATGAAGTATGAACTGTATTTATGAATTGTCCTTGGAACCGTTGAAGTGGTTTTTTGAATTTTCTTCATTATTTGTCTCCAAAACCAAAATGAAAAAACCAGATAACGATTCGTTTTTAATACGGATACAGATAACGGCCATTTCCCGTTTCCGTGACTTATACTGCGATGCCGGACTTTTGCACCGCATACGGACTGAACCAGGACTAAAACAGGACTAAACCTGTCTCAGTCCTGATCACCCAACAGTCTACGTGGGCACACCTCCAGGTCCGTCCCAACACTCAGTACTGGTTAAGTCCTGATATAGTCCTGGTTCAGACCTGGTTTAGTCCTGTTTTAGTCCTGATATAGTACTGGTTCAGTCCATATGCGATGCAAAAGTCCGGCATCGCAGTTTAAGTGACGGAAACGAGAAACGGTCATTATTTGTTTTTTTCCATTATTCATTTAAACACAAAATCTAAAACTGAAAAATCAAATCATTACCTGTTTTTTCATTTTGGTTTAGGAGACAAATAATGATGAAAATAGTGTTTTCGTTTTCTTATTTTTGGTTTTATTTTGAAAAATGACTAAACAAATGACACACAGATTACAAGTCTATAATTCTTCTTTCTGCTCCTTTTCATTCACACTGATGCATGAAACATAATTATTTAGTTTTCATCTTTCATGAATGGAACAAATGAAAAAAAGGAGTTCTTCTCTCAAACTGAAAACAATGAAAACTGAACAAAGATAAAACGAGCTGTTCAGTTGAATACTATCGCTTCATGAAAAAAAAGAGCATTTCGCCTTTTGGAAATGTAGACAAACTAATAATAAAGGATTATTCAGACGTGTGAATGAAACAAAACACAACTCCAGATATGTTTTTGATGACGTAACAATAGGGATGTAACGATAGCCAAATCTCACGGTACGATATTTATTCCGATATTTTGAAGAAGCTGATATAATTGTAGATTAGGACACTTTTTTTGCTTTTAAAATACCTTGACAAGATTTTGATGTGAATTATTTCCATCATAATCGCAAGAATTCAAGTAAAAAACATATAAATTCATGTTGTCTGCACTGAAAGGAATCCATGGGATATGTAGTTCCATATGTCTATGAGCTGTTGCTACTATAAAACCATGCATTTAAGCAAAGAAACTTGTGATTTGATATATTTTGACAGCCCACGATATTGTTTGGAGACTTTTGACGATACAGTATCACGATATTTTTGGTTTTTGTTACATCCCTACATAACAACATTCTAAATTTTGCTTAACACGGGCCCTTTAAGATCTCTTTACACATTGTCTGGCTAAAAGAAATACATTAAAACTATCAAACTTATAAGATAAAAGTTGCATAATTTCGAAATACTAAACCTGTATTTTTCTGCTTTTCCAGGAGTGACCAGAACGCCATCTTCTGTCCAACTTCTCAACTTCAAACCTCCAAAAATACAAACCTAACTGTGCATCGTGCGCCGGGACTAAAGCACGACTTGGCTTTGTAAGAACCGCAGCCCGCGCTAGTCGCCACCATACACCTGCAAAACCAACAATATCACCTTTAGCATGAAAAGGACAAAACCTGTGCAAAGAATACTCTCCGAAACTGTACGATCTGAACAAAAAAGTGGTTTCAAAAAAGTGGAGCCATCTCTTTTTTGCTTTCACTGCCTTAATATGACGTTGATGCAATTTTATGATTACTGAAAATAATATTAATTGTAGCTGCATTTTTATTTAAGAACAAGCCATCACTCCAGTTTAAAGCCGCACCGTGTAACTTTTCCGGCGTAGGGGGGTCTGCCGCCTGCTTGTCGCCATGGGGATGTTGTTGTTTTTGACTGGGATGTTCCACAGTATGGTATTCGACGTACTTGTTCTCCATGGAGGCAAGCAGGTTGAGGTGCAGGTCGGATCTGTGGAGGGGTGGACCGGCTCACTGTACGACTGTCTGTTTTTCAATGCGTTTTTTTGCAATAAAAAACACAGACCGTTCTAGTTGCCACGTTCAAAATAGAAGCTCTAGTGACAATTTACTTATTTTAACCCGCTCTACATGATCCTGGGGTTTTTATTTTGCAAATTTGTCTCTGAATTAACACAGAAACATCAATAACAGACCAATCCGGTGCCTTCTTTCCCCAAGGTTGCTTCCAACAGGTTTGACTGACAGCGTTGCTAAGCGAAAGGGCGTACCCTCAACACCCTCGCTCCTGATTGGTTCTTTGATAGGGTGACCAGATGTGCCTCTTTACCCAGTACAGACCCAGTTTTGAGCCCTGTGTCCCAGTTTTATACAAGGAATGTCCCTATTTTTGACCAATTTGTTACCCACCAACTGTAAAGAGGCCAATATATTGTGTTTTTCTTTTAGCTAAAATACAGAAAAACATGCCTGAAAATGAGCAGGCAAAAAAAAAATTTCCTTCGATGAAATACTAGGGGTGTAACGGTATATAAAAATCACGGTTCAGTACTTACTTCGGTTTTGAGGTCATGCTTCGGTTCATTTTCGGTACAGTATGGGAACAAAATGTAAAACCATTTGCTTGTTGTTTATTTGTGTTTTTATTAAACCAACTGTTTGTTTTAACATTATACAAATGGTACATTAAAATAAACGCAAAGTGCTGCTTGGTAATACTAATAAGTTAAATAAAATATTCTCAAATAAGCAACAAATGTATGAAATGTTATAAAAAATAAATTTCTTGTAAACAGTAAACAAAACTTTTCAAAAAGTAAAGAACAGAACAGTTCCAGCTTGACGTTTTATTCAGTCTTTATATTTTTGGCCAGAAAATCCAACTTGTCCACATTGTCTGCAGTAAGAGCAGATCTGCTGCAGTTACAACGTCCCCAGCGGTTGTAAATACCCTTTCGCTCGGGACAGAGATCACGTGGTTCAGAGGGACATAGTCAAGGCGCGGGGCAATTGTTATCAAGGCGGCCGCCCTAACTACAAAGCGCTGCGGGAAACACTGCCACCCCAATCACGGACGAGTTCCCTTGTGAATATTAAAGAGCAGAGCCGTCAGTGTAGCTGCACATGTAGTGGAGGAATGTAAACACACACAAACTGCGCAAACTCACTCGTGCACAAAACAGCACCAAACCGAACGTCCTGCACCAAAACAGTTCGGCACGAATACTTGTACCGTTACATCTCTAGTAAATACTGACAAGTGTGAGTCGAGTAAGGACAACGTAAATGCTCTTTCCACAATTTTACCGACCATCCCAACCCGGGTGTGTCCCAGTTTTTAATTTTGAATATCTGGTCACCCTACTCTTTGGGTTTGCGCTCAGATTTCCAAAATATGGTCAGAATATCCGCCGTAACCGCTCATTTGGTTTGGCGACGTCACGATTGTTTTATGCAGTCTATGATAAAAACTCTGCGGGAAAAATCTGTGTAATGCCATACTGCGGAACATTCCAGGCAAAGCAATAACATCCCCATAGAGACGAGTATATACTGCAGACCTTCCGCCCGAAAAGTTACCCGGCGTACCTTTATATTTGCTATAGGCTGTGTGTATATGTTACTATAAGCATAGACTATTTAACCTCCGCTGTAGAAAAGTGCCAACCTTTATTTTGCCAGCGTGCATTGCCTCACTCCTTTCTGTCCATAGGGGGCGCTACAACGTACACCAAAATCACTATACAGTATGGTCCTGCAATGTACATATCAGAGCTTATCTAGCAAACGGCAAATTAGTCTTGACCTATTTTGATTTTGTGGTATTTTATATATTTTCGGATCATTTTAACATATCTTATTTGTTTTCCATTTTATTTGTTTTGAAATTCCCACTAATGCCAAGGAATCAAGCTGGATTTTAATGTGCCTGTGCAAGAATATGTTTCGGAGGTTGTTAAAAAAAAAAAGCGACCTCTGGACATATGAGCTTTTAAACTGTGTTCAAATGCATCTCTCACCGCCGCCCACACGACCACGTCCCCCACACCACAGCAGCCAACGCATTGTTTTCATTTGCTGTTCTTCTCAAATAAAATCATGACCACAATACTAAAACTACCACGTTGTGTTTATCATTGGATCTTTTTGGTCTTTCACGTGTCCACACCTGCCACTGATGCCAGAAAAAATGAAAACTACCGTATTTTTCGGACTATAAGGTGCACTTAAAATCCCTTTCATTTTCTCAAAAATCAAATGTATTAATGTATGTATTGTTTTTTTGTTTTTGTTTTTTTTTACAATGGAATATATAACATTTGAAATCATAATAGAAATGAAAATAACAACAAAAAATGATTAGCCTAAAAAGGAGTGGGAAGAAGAAAACTTATTTAATCCCACCCCTACTCTTCATAATCTAACACAATGAGCTATGTTTTGCGTTTTTCAGATATTGTATTGTTTAATGTGATGATACAGTACATTGATATATCGCCAAGAGTATTTTTTGGTGTATTTTACTTAATTATTTTGTTACAGCGATACAGTTTTGATGTTTGTTCAGAGGAAGGAAACTCACAGCCATGATATAGCCTTTATTTTCTATTGAACTGTATCAAATCGTTTTTAAATATATTGTATCGCGGTATGCATCGTATCTGCAACTTCTTAACGATAACCAGCCCTAGTATGTATTAATTCTGGTTCTGCTTACTGACCTCAAACCGATTTTATGTGGTACACGGTGCTCAAAAATCTGTCAAAATGTTTTAGTACGACTTTGGTAAGCCACGAAGCTGAACGGTCTATGTGTATGACCTGCAGACTTATAATCTCTGAAAAGTTTCACATGAACCATCTCCAACAAGATACATGCACAAAACAGACTCACCATCAGCCGCACATCCTCTGTCGGAGTAAGTATATACACGTATATTCCAGTGAGTGGTTTCCTTTAGTCTGACAGAAGCTGAACCGCATCAGCGCACAAAGAGCGAGCTGTTTTTTTCAGCACTTATAGTTTATGCACATGAGCCATGTGGTTTTAAAACGTAAACAAATGTGCACAAAGCTGCATTAAACACATTATTACTCAATGTATATTTGAGTTCCCCTCGTAGAAAATAACAAAATAAACTTAAATTATCCACCCACATTCACATTCATAATACACATTCACCAAGACAGGGAGGCAACACTGGGCGAGTTACAACCACTATCTGCCAATGGATCATGGATGCCTGGGCTAAGGGATCGGTCTCAAGTGTCGTCCGTTTGTTTTGCTTAATGCGCCTTATAATCCGGTGCGATTTATGTATGTGCGTCTTATAGTCCGAAAAATACGGTAAGCTTGTTGGTATAGTGATAAACACAGAATAAAGTCCCATGCTGATAACAGATATGGCTGAAGCTGGAACAGAAAGTGTAACGTTTGAACTTTTATTTACACAAAGTTGTTCTGGAGTTACTTGAGAGGTAAATAACAGCTACATAACAGATTTAGATCAGTTATGTCTTATTTTATTTTTGTTTAAAGGAAATAAATGCTGTTTTCAGTCTGCTTTGGTATCAGTTGATATCGAAATCTGCAGATACTTAAAGAAATAGTATCGAAATCGGTATCGGAACTGAGAAAGCTGGATCGGCGCATTTATATCATAAATATTTGTCTTACAGTCATGCTAAGAACTGTAACGTTTTTTATATTATTTTTCATTGTTTTAGTAGTTACATTTTTTGTATCCATAAATTCCATAATGCTGAAAATGAAAGCCTGTTGCTATAGTGACAATTTAAAACAATTAATTACGTTAATATTGCAATACCATTTGAGTTATTGCTTTCCAACTAAAAATTCAATATATTCAAATATTCGGTTTTACCTGCCAATGGAAATCAACTTTATAGTCAGGGGTGTAGAAAAAGGTAAAGAACTCAAGTAAAAGTATTGTTACTTCAAAACATTAAACTACTCAAGTGTAAGTACAAAATAGTGGTCCAGTTATTACTTAAGAGTAAAAACAGTATTTGAGAATAGCCCACAGGGATACTCAAATAAGAGTAACTTAAAAGAGCAACTTTCAGGACATAATCTGATTTATAATTTGAAGTTAAAGTAATTTGGAGGACAAAATATGAAATAATGCACAAGCTCTAGCCTACACAACAATTACAAATCATATCTGAAGGAGCAAAAAACACAAATGTTCAAATCATTTTACACTGTCAACATAAAACTTTTGTCACGTTTAGATTTACTCACAGTGAAAAGAGGAACCACAACTTTTACTCAAGTACTGTGACTTCAATCAAAATATTATTAATATTTACTTCTCAAGTAGGAGTAAAAGTCTGCCGGTAGAAAAGTAGAACTTCTTTAAAAAGTTACTGAAGTTATTGTAAAAGTGAGTCCTGCCCCCTGTGCTTATAGTGAGCCTCAGAGATGTCCTTGGGTGCTGGTAAAGTCGGGGTAATTACGCGGGTAAATGGGCCGTGGATGGGCTCCTCGTGGTGTCTCGTGCTAAATGATCCGCAGTGTAAACACGGGGTTTAAAGGGGCCCCTGCGGCGGCTTCAGCGGGACTTTTACGGCTCTCGGTAATTACGCTTCACCGCTGGAAACGGGGACGGAGATGGAACCAGGAGAAGTGTCAGTGCGCCGGGACTGCGCATCTGGAGGTGGGCAAGATAAAACTACTGTAATATGTTTGATTATAGCTTTAAAATTGCATTCCAGAGGCAGAATTAGACTAGAAAGCTTTGTTTGTGAATTAGGAATGTAAATAACACGTATAATAACACATAATACACATTGCTGCAAGATTATAAGCGTTTTATTTATATTCTTAAAGGTACATTATAGTTATTGACAAACATTAGACCTCTTATTTATTTTATATTTTATCATGTTAGTCAATTGAGAACACCTTTTAATTTGCAATGACGACCTGGCCAAAATATATTGACATAGACATGGGTGAAGTGGTCACAAATTGTACCCACATAAGAGTAACATTACTTCAACAAGTAGAAGTTCGAAGAAGTGGTTCAAGAAAGTACTCAAGGAAGGGTAAAAAGTATTTAGTAGTCTGATTTATAACAAAAGCTGGTATTTTCGAAGAATAGACACAAAAAAGCAAAAAAAAAAAAACAACTATGTCATATCTGAAGTAGCGGTGCAAGAAACACCAAGAATCACCTTTAACTTGCTTGTTGTTGTATTTAATAAACGATTGGAGTTCAGCCTTTTTACCAATAGTAATTACAAAGCATAAAAACTACGACATAAAGTTAGTGTTAGTGAGGTTTAGCGTGAGCCTCTTGTTGACTGGAGCCGCTCTCTGCCGGTGCACTCCGGTGCGGTAGGCGGCAGCACCACCGCGGCGCGTTTCCTGTGGATCTTTTTGGTCACAACACGGAGAGGAGGAGACAGCCCTGGACCGTCGTCGATCGCCTTTGCGTGACAACACTCGGATTGCGCTCAGGCTTCGGGTAATTACATTTATATCAAATGTTTGTGTAATGTGAGGAGAGAGGGGAGGCGCACGGGGCTGTTTGGGTGCTTTTACGCGCTCTGGGCCGCGCTGCTGCTGCGCGCTTTGCACTGAGCTCTAACACCGTAACATGCCAATGGAGGCTGCAAGCAAGATGGCTGGGCGCAGTCAAATGTAAAATATTCTTGCTAAGGTTTAGTGTGCGCACACATAAAGAGCGCTGTCAGGGCGCTGCAGTCGGTTAAATGCATGTGTTAAGTTGTAAAAAGTGCGTTATAAATGTGTTGCACAGTGGTAATAACAGTTTGGGAGTTTGCGCGCTCTCGGGCCTAGTGTTTTTCTGAGGGATTTGTGATCACAGCGGCTCGATCGGCTCCCGGCTCATTCACTGTGTGTTTAGTATAAAGTTTGTAGCTTTTTGTTTTATTCTGACTCTTGGATGGTGTGCCTCCTCCGTTAGTGAAAGCCGCTGCTACGTTTTGGCTTTGTGCTTGTAAACAGAGTCTGTATGTTTACATTGAACCGCGGCTCACGGCTCGTCTCTGTCCGTAGGTCGACCCTTCTGACCGGCACCATGTCCGACTTACTGAGATACATCGACTACGACCACAAAGCCACGTTCCTGAAGATGCTGAACCAGCAGCGCATGGAGGGGGAGCACTGTGACGTGGTGGTCGTGGTGGAAAACATCGAGTTCAGGGCGCACCGCTGCGTCTTGGCCGCGTGCAGCAATTACTTCAAAAAGCTGTTTAAAAAACAGAGTGATGAGGACAACTCCATTGTGGAGCTGGACTTTATCCGCTCGGACATTTTTGAGGAGGTGCTGAACTACATGTACACGGCGCGGCTGGCCGTGAGGAAGAAGGACATCAACATGATGATGTCGTCAGGACAGATCCTGGGCATTAATTTCCTGGATAATCTGTGCACACAGAAGAGAGAGCTGACCAACATGAAGACCAGGGAGAACCAAGCTCCCGGAGACCATGGCATGAGGGCACAGGATGCCATCCTGAAGGAGCTGGCCATGGAGGAGGTGAGGAAGAACAGCTTCTATGACCAGGGCATGGACAGTATGGCCGCCACCGCCTCCCACGTCACCCAGCCCCACGCGTACAACACCAACATCCCCAAAGACCCCCACAGCCACGGCTGGGGCGCTGCCACCACCACAGACATGAAGCTGGAGTATTTATTGTACGGCCATCGCGACCACGGCGCTCTACAGCCTCCTGGGCCCAAACCCATGGACCATAACGCCAAAAAGGAACGTCTGCTGACCGCCAACCGGCCCTACGCCTGTGAGCACTGCCCCAAAGCCTTCACCACAGCAGCCCATCTCAAAGAGCATCTGAAGATCCACTCGGGCTTCAAACCGCACCGCTGTGTGGTCTGTGGGAAGGCCTTTATCCGAGGGCCAGACCTAAAGAGGCACGAGCGTGTCCATAGTAACGAGCGTCCGTTTGCCTGTCAGCTCTGTGAAAAGGCGTTCAAACACAAGTCTCACCTGAAAGATCATGAGAGGCAGCACCGAGGTGAGCGGCCCTTCAACTGTGGCTCCTGTGATAAAGCCTTTATAAAGGCTTCGGACCTAAAGCGCCACTGGAACACCATGCACAGTGCCAACCCGCGCAGACAGATGGCGCTGTCCCCCTCTGCCACGCACGGACAGGACCCCACTGATCAGAGAGACTGGAAACTGGAGACGGGGCCACACTCACACAACTCAGGGGACTGCTGAGGACCGGGCACTACTATTCAGTACTACTCAGTACTGCACAGTACTACTCAGTACTGAGCACTGCAGTACAGCCTGACATCGGCGGGCTGTGAGGACACAAGAGCATGTTTGGACTGTGGGCTGTATCTTTATTCTTCAGTCATCTCTCACCTGTGAAACATGTACTTGTTTAGTTCACCTTTCAGAGAATCACACAGGTCTGTGTCATTATTACTTTACTTTTATGGCCTATGTAACATGAACTATGTTTGTTTAACTTTCTGGATTTTATGAACTGAGAGATGAGATGTTCTGCATAACATTTGTTGCATTGAGTATATTCATGTGGCTGTTTTAATGGATGTTTAGTTGTACTGATATTACACTGTAAGTGTGTGCTTCAGCTTTGGACAGACCAAAGTGTTGGAGTGTGGATGTGTGGGCCGTACACTTACTGTTATACAGTAATGCAGCCCTGGCTCTAACAGATATGTACCATGTAAATACTGTAGCTTAGGTCGTTGCACAATAGAGAACACACTATGGAAATATGCACATATAACATTGTCCTATTCCCACTTTGACAATAAACACCATTTGCTGTGTTTTATTGTTTTGACAAAGCTTGGTTCTTTGTGCTCATTTGTTCTGTCGTAGAAAGGATGTTGTACACTTGAGTACTTTTATATCTTGTCACTGATGAGTCTGATATTGGGTCTATCTGTATAGTACAATCATAGGAATGTATTTTGATGTAGAAAAAGCATTATGAAAAAAATGTATTTTGTTCTCAATCCCTTATAAATACCTCAATTTTGTCATTTGAATGCTGCCACACTAAATGAGTATTTTGTTTAGTTAGTCTGAGAGAAGAGGATGTGTACGAGCTCAGATGTGAGACATGATTGGCTGGAATGTAAAAAACACTAGACGTCATTAGTATTTATAACCTCATGTTATAGGTATTAATAATCAGTTACTTCATGTACGTTTCACTGCTTATACACGGTCCCGTCTGACGGCATGAAAGCCACAGATAAAATATCCACACACTGTGTCTCATCTGCAAGAATGTTCTGTCAATGCAAACTCATGACCCAGAAAACATGTCTGAACTTGATCAAAAACATCAACTCTGCCAACAAAACACACTTCTTATAAAGATGGGGATATCTGTGGTTTCCAGAATGATGAGAAATTAGGATTGTTGCCATAGCGATTAACTATTTTAAAATATATGTGTTTTGAATGAGAAAAGTCCTAAAAGTGTTGCACAAACGAGGAAACTACTTTAAACTTCTTTATCAGTACATATACGTAGAGGTGGATAGAGTGGACCAAGAATGTACTTTTATTCTGAAGTAATATTATTCTTAAGTAATAGTAATGTTACTACAAATTAATATTACTTAAGTAGAAGTAATGGTCTCAAATAAGTGTAAAAAGAAGTATTTGGGAATAGTACTAGCTGAGTAAATTCAAATAATTTCAAATTGTCAGCATAAAATTTTTGTCACTTTTTAAAAAATTCAATACTGTTACTTCAATCAAAAAAAATTACTCAAATAAATGTAATTGCCCACCTCTGGACAACAAATGCAGTTCTTATAAAAGATGAGGATATTTATGGTTAGGATGGTTAGTTATTAATTTATAACTAAATACGGGAATATATTTGTAATCGGAGAAAGTACAAATTTTTGCACAAATCAGGAAACAGAAACAATGAAGAAGGATTCATTTTAACCTTTTTATCAATACGTATATTCAGAGGTGGTTAGAGTAGTCAAAAATTGTATTCAAGTTGGAGTGACGTTACTTCAAATATTAGAAGTAGATGGTCAAAGTCGAAAAAATATTTGGGAAGTAATAGCAACTTAAAGTAACATAACATCTGATTTAGAATTTAAAGTTAATGACAAAACTTCAAACTTTTCATACTGTCAACATAAAGCTTTTATCACTTGTACTTACTCACAATGGGAAGAGTAATTAAGTAAATGTAACTGAGTACTTCCAAACTCTGCCCTGTTTAATCCAACAGACTTGGTTTTGGTCCAGTTCTAGTCCTGGTTTAGTTCTGGGTCCAAATTGGAAAAACAAAAAAATACATACACATTTTCTTTTTGTTGTAGACTGTTACTACAAATTAAGTTATATTGTCAGTATTTTAATTTTTCATTTAAAAGGTGCACAATGTAGCTTCAACTTCTGTTTCCATGAAGACAAGCAGATGATGCTACCAGACCATGTTACAGGTCAGATCTGTGGAGAGGCGGTCCCACTCACAGTAAGAAAGCAAGTTTTTCATTTAGGTCTTTTTGTGCAAAGTAATTGAATAAATCTGAGATATGTCTGTTTAATATGCTTATAACATGAACAAACAGCCAATGCGCTGCCTGAAAAGTTACATAATACATCTTTAAACAAGTCTATATAATTTGTTGGTTTTTGTGGTGTTTTTTTTGTCAAACTTTAGCCTAATTTTGCCTGTCAACACTAGAGGGCGCCCTTCTCTTTGCCACTAACCTGTTGCAGTCTTCAGTGTCTGCTGTCCAAAACTGAGGTGGGTACTACTTAATTACATTTACTTGAGTAACTTTTTAAATAAATTATACTTTTCAGAGTACTTTTCTAGCAACATACTTTTACTTCTACTATAATATTTTAATTGAAGTAACAGTACTCTTACTTGAGTAAAAGTTGTGGTGACTCTTCCCACTGTGAGTCTAAACCAGAGGTGGGACCAAGTTGTTGTTTTGCAAGTCTTAAGTAAGTCACAAGTCTTTGACCTGAAGTCCAAGGCAAGTCCCAAGTCAAATACAGGCAAGTCCAAGTCGAGTATCGAGTCACTGGCCAATAAGTCCAAGTCAAGTCCAAGTCGTCTGCTTTGAGCTTCAAGTCATTTCAAGTCTTTAATTTTTCCAATTTATATGAATGTTAAGCTAAAGGCTCATCTCCAAGTCAAGTCCCAAGTCTTGGTCTATTTTATACCGACAAGTCTCAAGTCCTAAAAATAGTGACTCAAGTCTGACTCGAGTCCAAGTCACGATTTGCTAGTCCCCACCTCTAGCCTGAAGTGACAACAAGGTTTATGTCAATAATATGAAATGATTTGAACATTTGTGTTTCTTGCACTGTTCCCTCAGATATGATTTAGTTTGTCTCATTTTTGTGTCTGTCCTTTGAAAATACCAGGTTTTGTGTATTAGTCATGTTTGTGTGTTTGTGTTTTGTCTGTCAAATTATAGTAACATCAAATTATAAATCAGATTTTACTCTTTAAGTCACTCTTACTTGAGGAGTAATTTTCCCAAATACCTTCTCCAAATACTTACTTGAGTCATTTCCTGGACCACTCCTTTGTACTTCTGCTTGAGTAGTTTTATATAATGTGTAAAGTATATTTTGAAGTAACAGCACTCTTACTTGAGTACAATTTTTGGCGACTCTAGCCTAGCCAGGCTGGTACCACCTAGTGCCTCCGCTCAATTTCATTTTTCTCCAGCGACTAGGTCAGAAATCAGAAAACACTAGACGGTTTGCAAGAACCCTGGAAGTTGTAAACCGTGCACTGGCCAATCATTGAAGAGCTGAACCAACCCAAGATGCGATAGCAGACTGCAGACGCTATCCTCCTTTGGACTTCCTTATTGCATCTTTAATACACAAGTTCACCTCGCAGAAACAACAATGATCGTTGACAGACATGTTCACTCTCTGCTTTGTTTGCTGTTGTGCCGGCGATTACTTGGACACCACTGAGTGTTCCAGCACATTACATACATCACGACTAAATAGCAGCGATTTGTTAAATAAAAAAAGTACCCGCCTACCGTCAAGCGTTATACGGCTTCTACAAAGTGAAACCGGCTGATGAATCAGGCTCACTCTACCCACCTCTGTAGTTCAGAGCTTCTTAATGCTACAAACTCCAGTACAAAGGGCAGGTTTTTTACAAGAATGTCCAGACACAACACTTATATAGGTTAGCCTGTTCTCTTGCTGCTATAAAAGTTGTACTACAATCACAATCTTACCAACTGAACTGGAGCTTTTGCTTATTGCTCCATTCAAATTGCGATTTTGAATCAAGTGCGATTCATCTTACAGCCCTGCAGAGGTGGAAGGTACTCAGTTATATTTATTTGAGTAACTTTTTAAGGAAATTGTACTTTTTAGCAGCCTTCTTTTTACTCCCACTTAAGTAAAATGTTTATTAAGTAACAGAACTCTTACTTGAGCAACAGTTTTGGTTACTCTTCTTGTTGACAACCTGAAATTGTTTGTGTTTCTTGCAGATGTAGTGTAGTTTTTTTCCCCCTCATATTTGTATCTATCTAGTTTTCTTAGTAGTAGTAATTTTCTTAATGCTTTTTTTTCCTACTTGACATATTTCCAGGCCCACAACTTTGTACTAATATTATTTTGAAGTAACGTTACTCTTACTCGAGTACAGTTTGTGGCCTCTGTTTGCAGTACATAGCTCTGATCATGTGGTTTTGGGGAAGGCTGGCGTCAGCTCTGTACTGAAGTCTGTTTTGTGAATCGAGCTGCAGCGGATGGAGTGAGCAGACAGAGAAGAGGAAACAAGGATTTGATATGTATTATAGAGGAAAGCTGTTTATAATGTAATAGTGATCTACAGTTTAATGTTATGAGGACTGTGCGTTTTCTCAGTGGTAGAGCTGGAGCACATATGCAGAGAGATCCTTCCTATTGTCTCTCTCAGTTTAACCAGTGTCTGCATGTCCCAGCACACACTATTACTCAAAACAGACTCTTGTGTAACTTTTCTGGAGGGGATCTGCAACCTGTTTGTCTCCATGCAGATGTTAAAGCTTTAAATTGTTCACAGGATGGTATTAAACAAATTGGTCTTGCATTTATTCAACTACCTATCTTAAAAACATAAATTCTTACATTCAGTAGGTTTGGTTTGGTGCGGTTGCTTTATTCATGTAGGTAAATTTGTTTTGCAGATTTGAGGTGCCACATTTCACATTTCATTCATCCACGTTTTGTACAATAAACAATTATAAAAATGCAATTGCAAAATAAAATGTTACAGCGCTCCAGTGCAGAATTAGCCAGGCTGGCGCCACCTAGTGCCTCATTTCTCTCCAGCGACTAGGTCAGGAATCGAAATACACTAGACCAGACCTGCCAAACTCAGGCTCAGGGACCAAATTTGGCCTGTGATATAATTATATTTGCGTTGCAAGATCATATCAACTCTGTATTAGAGCTGACCTGCCGGCTACAGATAGGCTATAGAGACATTATTTTTTTATTTAAAATTTTGTTATGATTTTATATTATGTCTGTTCTGGATTCAATGTTTAAGAAAAACTATAATTAAACATTTATTTTAATAAGAAAAGGTTTAACATTACATATCTCTAAAAAAGAGAAAACATGCAGATATTGTTGTTTGGCCCACTACTTAGTCCCAGTTTTTAATTTTGGCCCTCTGTGAATTTGAGTTTGACACCTGTGCAATTGACGGTTTGCAAGAACAGTGGAAGTTGTAGACCATGCACCGGCCAATCAGCAAAGAGCTGTGAAGCTGGCAAGTACTTGGACACCACTGAGCTTTCCGGCGCATTACATACGTCTCGACCAAATAGCAGTGATTGGTTACATTTTTAAAAAGTACCCGCCTACTGTTGAGCGAAAGAATCCTAATGCTGCGAGGTCAGACGGTTTCCACGAAATGAAACCGGCTGATGAATCAGGCTAGTGCAGAATGACTTTGTTCCATAAACAATTAAATTCATCCATCATGCTTGGCTCAGATCACAAAAAAATATTAAATATATAAAAAACACACGAAGACAATGTACTAAAATTGATAGAAGAATAGATTACAATTTATTCACAAGTACGACAGCAGCTGGAATGAAGCTTCACAAAGAGTAATTTAGCTCGCCAGTTTCCATGGTGATTCATAAATTTAAGACCATACTGTGCAGGTAACGGAGCCTCAACAGACAAAGTTACACAGTGCACCTTTAAGCCATGTCATAATGAGGTAATGTAATAATACCCAGAGTTGTGTTTGGTTTCATTCACGCATGTTTGAGTAATTCTTTATTATTAGTCTGTGTATATCTCCAAAGCTCAAAATCATCCAAACGGTTCTAGTGAAGGTGTGTGGAGTTTAAAAACACAGTGGAGCACTTACTTTATTACCACGTGACATCATAAGGTGAAAGTGTTTTTAGTTTGAGAGAAAAACTCAGCCTAAATATGGACGGTTTGTGTGGTTAACGTGCGACTCTAGGTTTGTTTGTGATGTGGAAACAACATTATAACATGGATCAGAAAGGGTTTTTTGTTGTTGTTTGTTTTGTGATTCAATTGGTTTTAGAGAGAGTGATGGAGCAGAGAGAGAAGGAGAGAGAAACAGAGAGAAAGAGTGACAGACAGAGAGCGAGAGAGTGAGAGAGGAGGGCAGTGAGGCGTGATGTGTGAGTGTGCGTGCTCAGTACAACCCTGAGTGTTTCACTGTGTGCATCTATAATGAAGAGAGTGACACACAGACAGAGAGAAAGACAGACAGGATCACACGCAGGAGAGAGGGAAGAAAGAGAGAAAGGGGAGAGGGGGAACGGAGAGAGAGGGAGAGGGAACAGAGAGAGAGGGGAGATTATGAGAGAGGGAAAAGAGACGAGATGAGAGGGAGAAGAGACAGAAAGAGAATGAGAGGGGGAAAAGAGAGCGAGAGAATGATAGGAGGAAGAGAGAGATGAGAGGGGGAAAAGAGAAAGAGGACAAGAGGGGGAAGAGAGAGCACGGGTGAGATGGGGAGGAGAGAGACGATGAAAGGGGGAAGAGAGAGAAGATGAGAGGAGGAAGAGAGAGAGATGAGGATGAGAGGGAGAAAGGAGAGAGAAGAAGAGGGGGAAGAGACAAAAAGAGGATGAGAGGGGGAACAGAGAGAGAAGATGAGTGAGGGAAGACAGAGAGTGAGAGGGAGAAGAGAGAGAGAATGAGAGGAGGAAGAGAGAGAGATGAGGATGAGGGGGGAGAAGAACATAACAAAAAATACTAGTGGCAGTAATTTTAAACAAATGCTTTGAATATTAAGAATTTTATATGATGATAAAAACACTACATTTTGGAACAGTTTAGTGTAATGCATCTGAGCTTTTTGGACAAACGTCTGTATTATTGACTCAGTCTGCACACTCACTGTAGGTAAACTAACCACAGCCGCCTGGGGACGACTGACAGAGGCTTGGCTGCCAAATGTGCCAATCTGCATCAATGGCCTCTCCTTGTTGAGAACAAAATCACACCATGTTGTCTTTTTTAAATGTTAATGAATGTTTATTAATATTTCAGAATATTGCCAGCTCTGGTGAGTATGGAGGGTACTGGTCTTAGGACTGGAGCTTCTTCTCCGTTTGGGAGCAGAATTCACAGAAAGTGTCTCTGGGTCTCTTTCTAAACTCACTGCTCACTGGTGACCCCTGGGTGGCCTGCGGAACCTGGTGTTCCTGAGGTGCTACGTGGCTCAGAGGAGCCTGGTGGGTGCTCATCTTGAGGCTTGAACTTTTGCTCCTTTTGGTAGCAGTGCTCACTGAAGAGTCTCTAGGTCTCTTTCTAGCCTCCTTGGTGACTGGTGACACCTGGGGGGCTTGTGGAGCCTGGTGGTCCTGGGGTGCCAAGTGGCTCAGGGGAGTCTGGTGGTGTTGACAAGCCTGGTGGGTGCTGGTCTTAGGACTGGAGCTCCTGGTCTTAGGGCTTGAACTCCTGCGCCTTTTGGTAGCAGTGCTCACTGAAGAGTCTCGAGGTCTCTTTCTAACCTCCTTGGTGACTGGTGACACCTGGGGGGCTTGTGGAGCCTGGAGGCACTTCTGAGTCTGGCTACACTGGTGAGTCTGGTGGGTGCTGGTCTTGGGGCTGGAGTTCCTGCTCCTTTTGGTAGCCGTGCTCACAGAAGTGTCTCTGGGTGTCTTATTCTTCTCTTGGGAGCTGCTCTTTTCGTGGCCTTTTCCCACGCTTCTCTTTTTGTGTGGAGATTCCTGCTCCTCACGTTTGCGTTTAAGAGCAGATGTTTGTGAGGCTGCCGGTGTGGGGGCTGAGTGGGTGAGGCTCTGAGGCTCCCCACTCTGCTCTGCCTGACTGATGTTGGGTATGCTGCTTTTGAAGAAGGGGTGTTTCAGCACCTCCTTGGCGCAGATTCTGGTCTTTGGATTGAGGTCCAACATGCGTGTGAGGAGATGCACAAAGTCCACCCAGTCGTGTGGGTCTGAGGGGTTAGAGGACAGTGGGCCGCGGGGGTCTCTCTCATGAATCCGGTCCAGTTTTGTGATCTTGTGAGCGGAATCCAAAGGGCCAAGTTTATATTTCCACTTGCCTCTGTGCTTCGACTGTTTGTAGAACATTGTGGTGAACAGGCCCTTGTCCTGACAGGACTTGGGTGGGTGCCCCACAATCTCCACTACTAGTTTCAGCATCTCCTGCTCATGTTTGGCCGGAAAGAGAGGAACACCCAGGAACATTTCAGCAGCAATGCAGCCCACTGACCACATATCTATGGCTCTATCGACAGGAGCCCGGAGGAGACACTCCGGAGCTCTGTACCTGAGCGTCTGCCTTTCCACTCTCTGGTCGGCCTCTTTCTCAAAACATGCGAGGCCAAAGTCGATGACTTTGATTCGCACTGGCTGCCTCGCATGATCTATCATCATGATATTGTCCGGTTTTAGGTCACAGTGCATAATACCTACATACTGTAGGAACAGGAGAGCTCCTGTAATCTGGATGAGGATAGATCGGATTTCCATCTTCCTCAGACTCCTAAGAGGACTCTGTTTGAGGAACTGGTACAGACTAATGTCCAGTTTCTCGAATTCATGGAAGAAGTGTCCACAGGATACAAAGGAGTCAAGCCACTGTACAATGTAAAAATTGTGTGCGCCCCGTGCAGCCAGAGTCTTGAGGATCCTCAGTTCTTCTTGGCCACACTCCAGGGCATCTGGGCCTTTCATGACTTTGAGCGCCACAGACCGATTGGTGAAAAGATTGTGGCAGAGCGAAACCTCTCCATACGTCCCCGATCCCAGAAGGCTCTCCACCCGGTACATGGAGGAGGCTGACTGGATCAGGTCTCCAGGGCTCAGAGTAGAATGCATCATAAATACAAGTAGAGTACAAGTACAGGTACTACAAACAGCAGGAGTACAAGTACAAGTACAAGTAACGAAAAGTAGGAGCTGTGCAAATGTGTGTTCACTGTTCGGGAAGCAGAGAAAAGTGAGAAAACTGAGGCACACTTACAGAAATGTTCACTTTATTACACGCTACAGCGCCATGGCAACCTGCTGCGCTTTGATTGGCTGCTGGGTTTTGTTATCGATGGAACAGATTATGTAATAGTTCTGTAATTATAATTTGAAAATAAACAGAATTCGTGTCCATGTTATGTTTTATGTTTTATTATTAATGTTGATATTTGGACAAAAATACTGAAAAAAAAATTTGTGTTAAAAACCGCAACCTATCAAACTTTTAAACAAACAAATCAGCAACTTTACATACTTCCAGTAGTGAGTGTAGTTGTTGTTGTAGTCATGATGTTTTTATTTTGTTATTGTAGTATGTTTCATTCTTCTTTCTGATGTATGTCACCTGTAAGCACTAAACACTGACTGGTGCCTGTAGCTGACATGGACGTCCTGTGGGCTCCTGACATGGTGCACATGTTACATATAAACACTGTTAGACAAGTTACTTTTTAAACTGTAATACATTATTTATGACTTATTACTGTCATTTCAAAGTAAGTTGTTACATTACAATATTACTGTATTTAAAATGTAAGGCATTACATTTACTGTTGCAGCACTTTTAAGTTACTTTCACCAAAATAACCGCAAAGATGCTGAACTTTTGCGCCTATGGCGCCTATGGACTGAACCAGAGCTGAACCAGGACTGAACCAGGTCTAAACCAGAAATAAACCAGGTCTAAACCAGGACTAAACCAGGACCAAACCAGGACTAATCTTGGACTAATCAGTACAACCCTGAGTGTTTCACTGTGTGCATCTATAATGAAGAGAGTGACACACAGACAGAGAGAAAGACAGACAGGATCACACGCAGGAG
>NW_026571095.1:27070779-27108279 GCF_026225935.1 Boleophthalmus pectinirostris
AAGAGAGAGAGAGAATGAGAGGAGGAAGAGAGAGAGATGAGGATGAGGGGGGAGAAGAACATAACAAAAAATACTAGTGGCAGTAATTTTAAAGAAATGTTTTGAATATTAAGAATTTTATATGATGATAAAAACACTACATTTTGGAACAGTTTAGTGTAATGCATCTGAGCTTTTTGGACAAACGTCTGTATTATTGACTCAGTCTGCACACTCACTGTAGGTAAACTAACCACAGCCGCCTGGGGACGACTGACAGAGGCTTGGCTGCCAAATGTGCCAATCTGCATCAATGGCCTCTCCTTGTTGAGAACAAAATCACACCATGTTGTCTTTTTTAAATGTTAATGAATGTTTATTAATATTTCAGAATATTGCCAGCTCTGGTGAGTATGGAGGGTACTGGTCTTAGGACTGGAGCTCCTGGTTTTAGGGCTTGAACTCCTGCTCCTTTTGGTAGCAGTGCTCACTGAAGAGTCTCGAGGTCTCTTTCTAACCTCCTTGGTGACTGGTGACACCTGGGGGGCTTGTGGAGCCTGGAGGCACTTCTGAGTCTGGCTACACTGGTGAGTCTGGTGGGTGCTGCTCTTGGGGCTGGAGTTCCTGCTCCTTTTGGTAGCCGTGCTCACAGAAGTGTCTCTGGGTGTCTTATTCTTCTCTTGGAAGCTGCTCTTTTCGTGGCCTTTTCCCACGCTTCTCTTTTTGTGTGGAGATTCCTGCTCCTCACGTTTGCGTTTAAGAGCAGTGTTTGTGAGGCTGCCGGTGTGGGGGCTGAGTGGGTGAGGCTCTGAGGCTCCCCACTCTCCTTTGCCTGACTGATGTTGGGTATGCTGGTTTTGAAGAAGGGATGTTCCAGCACCTCCTCGGCGCAGATTCTGGTCTTTGGATTGAGGTCCAACATGCGTGTGAGGAGATGCACAAAGTCCACCCAGTCGTGTGGGTCTGAGGGGTTAGAGGACAGTGGGCCGCGGGGGTCTCTCTCATGAATCCGGTCCAGTTTTGTGATCTTGTGAGCGGAATCCAAAGGGCCAAGTTTATATTTCCACTTGCCTCTGTGCTTCGACTGTTTGTAGAACATTGTGGTGAACAGGCCCTTGTCCTGACAGGACTTGGGTGGGTGCCCCACAATCTCCACTACGAGTTTCATCAGCTCCTGCTCATTTTTTGCCGGAAAGAGAGGAACACCCAGGAACATTTCAGCAGCAATGCAGCCCACTGACCACATATCTATGGCTCTATCGACAGGAGCCCGGAGGAGACACTCCGGAGCTCTGTACCTGAGCGTCTGCCTTTCCACTCTCTGGTCGGCCTCTTTCTCAAAACATGCGAGGCCAAAGTCGATGACTTTGATTCGCACTGGCTGCCTCGCATGATCTATCATCATGATATTGTCCGGTTTTAGGTCACAGTGCATAATACCTACATACTGTAGGAACAGGAGAGCTCCTGTAATCTGGATGAGGATAGATCGGATTTCCATCTTCCTCAGACTCCTAAGAGGACTCTGTTTGAGGAACTGGTACAGACTAATGTCCAGTTTCTCGAATTCATGGAAGAAGTGTCCACAGGATACAAAGGAGTCAAGCCACTGTACAATGTAAAAATTGTGTGCGCCCCGTGCAGCCAGAGTCTTGAGGATCCTCAGTTCTTCTTGGCCACACTCCAGGGCATCTGGGCCTTTCATGACTTTGAGCGCCACAGACCGATTGGTGAAAAGATTGTGGCAGAGCGAAACCTCTCCATACGTCCCCGATCCCAGAAGGCTCTCCACCCGGTACATGGAGGAGGCTGACTGGATCAGGTCTCCAGGTCTCAGAGTAGAATGCATCATAAATACAAGTAGAGTACAAGTACAGGTACTACAAACAGCAGGAGTACAAGTACAAGTAACGAAAAGTAGGAGCTGTGCAAATGTGTGTTCACTGTTCGGGAAGCAGAGAAAAGTGAGAAAACTGAGGCACACTTACAGAAATGTTCACTTTATTACACGCTACAGCGCCATGGCAACCTGCTGCGCTTTGATTGGCTGCTGGGTTTTGTTATCGATGGAACAGATTATGTAATAGTTCTGTAATTATAATTTGAAAATAAACAGAATTCGTGTCCATGTTATGTTTTATGTTTTATTATTAATGTTGATATTTGGACAAAAATACTGAAAAAAAATGTTGTGTTAAAGACCGCAACCTATCAAACTTTTAAACAAACAAATCAGCAACTTTACATACTTCCAGTAGTGAGTGTAGTTGTTGTTGTAGTCATGATGTTTTTATTTTGTTATTGTAGTATGTTTCATTCTTCTTTCTGATGTATGTCACCTGTAAGCACTAAACACTGACTGGTGCCTGTAGCTGACATGGACGTCCTGTGGGCTCCTGACATGGTGCACATGTTACATATAAACACTGTTAGACAAGTTACTTTTAAACTGTAATACATTATTTATGACTTATTACTGTCATTTCAAAGTAAGTTGTTACATTACAATATTACTGTATTTAAAATGTAAGGCATTACATTTACTGTTGCAGCACTTTTAAGTTACTTTCACCAAAATAACCGCAAAGATGCTGAACTTTTGCGCCTATGGCGCCTATGGACTGAACCAGAGCTGAACCAGGACTGAACCAGGTCTAAACCAGAAATAAACCAGGTCTAAACCAGGACTAAACCAGGACCAAACCAGGACTAATCTTGGACTAATCAGTACAACCCTGAGTGTTTCACTGTGTGCATCTATAATGAAGAGAGTGACACACAGACAGAGAGAAAGACAGACAGGATCACACGCAGGAGAGAGGGAAGAAAGAGAGAAAGGGGAGAGGGGGAACGGAGAGAGAGGGAGAGGGAACAGAGAGAGAGGGGAGATTATGAGAGAGGGAAAAGAGACGAGATGAGAGGGAGAAGAGACAGAAAGAGAATGAGAGGGGGAAAAGAGAGCGAGAGAATGATAGGAGGAAGAGAGAAGATGAGAGGAGGAAGAGAGAGAGATGAGGATGAGAGGGAGAAAAGAGAGAGAAGAAGAGGGGGAAGAGACAAAAAGAGGATGAGAGGGGGAACAGAGAGAGAAGATGAGTGAGGGAAGACAGAGAGTGAGAGGGAGAAGAGAGAGAGAGAATGAGAGGAGGAAGAGAGAGAGATGAGGATGAGGGGGGAGAAGAACATAACAAAAAATACTAGTGGCAGTAATTTTAAAGAAATGTTTTGAATATTAAGAATTTTATATGATGATAAAAACACTACATTTTGGAACAGTTTAGTGTAATGCATCTGAGCTTTTTGGACAAACGTCTGTATTATTGACTCAGTCTGCACACTCACTGTAGGTAAACTAACCACAGCCGCCTGGGGACGACTGACAGAGGCTTGGCTGCCAAATGTGCCAATCTGCATCAATGGCCTCTCCTTGTTGAGAACAAAATCACACCATGTTGTCTTTTTTAAATGTTAATGAATGTTTATTAATATTTCAGAATATTGCCAGCTCTGGTGAGTATGGAGGGTACTGGTCTTAGGACTGGAGCTCCTGGTTTTAGGGCTTGAACTCCTGCGCCTTTTGGTAGCAGTGCTCACTGAAGAGTCTCGAGGTCTCTTTCTAACCTCCTTGGTGACTGGTGACACCTGGGGGGCTTGTGGAGCCTGGAGGCACTTCTGAGTCTGGCTACACTGGTGAGTCTGGTGGGTGCTGCTCTTGGGGCTGGAGTTCCTGCTCCTTTTGGTAGCCGTGCTCACAGAAGTGTCTCTGGGTGTCTTATTCTTCTCTTGGAAGCTGCTCTTTTCGTGGCCTTTTCCCACACTTCTCTTTTTGTGTGGAGATTCCTGCTCCTCACGTTTGCGTTTAAGAGCAGTGTTTGTGAGGCTGCCGGTGTGGGGGCTGAGTGGGTGAGGCTCTGAGGCTCCCCACTCTCCTTTGCCTGACTGATGTTGGGTATGCTGGTTTTGAAGAAGGGATGTTCCAGCACCTCCTCGGCGCAGATTCTGGTCTTTGGATTGAGGTCCAACATGCGTGTGAGGAGATGCACAAAGTCCACCCAGTCGTGTGGGTCTGAGGGGTTAGAGGACAGTGGGCCGCGGGGGTCTCTCTCATGAATCCGGTCCAGTTTTGTGATCTTGTGAGCGGAATCCAAAGGGCCAAGTTTATATTTCCACTTGCCTCTGTGCTTCGACTGTTTGTAGAACATTGTGGTGAACAGGCCCTTGTCCTGACAGGACTTGGGTGGGTGCCCCACAATCTCCACTACGAGTTTCATCAGCTCCTGCTCATTTTTTGCCGGAAAGAGAGAAACACCCAGGAACATTTCAGCAGCAATGCAGCCCACTGACCACATATCTATGGCTCTATCGACAGGAGCCCGGAGGAGACACTCCGGAGCTCTGTACCTGAGCGTCTGCCTTTCCACTCTCTGGTCGGCCTCTTTCTCAAAACATGCGAGGCCAAAGTCGATGACTTTGATTCGCACTGGCTGCCTCGCATGATCTATCATCATGATATTGTCCGGTTTTAGGTCACAGTGCATAATACCTACATACTGTAGGAACAGGAGAGCTCCTGTAATCTGGATGAGGATAGATCGGATTTCCATCTTCCTCAGACTCCTAAGAGGACTCTGTTTGAGGAACTGGTACAGACTAATGTCCAGTTTCTCGAATTCATGGAAGAAGTGTCCACAGGATACAAAGGAGTCAAGCCACTGTACAATGTAAAAATTGTGTGCGCCCCGTGCAGCCAGAGTCTTGAGGATCCTCAGTTCTTCTTGGCCACACTCCAGGGCATCTGGGCCTTTCATGACTTTGAGCGCCACAGACCGATTGGTGAAAAGATTGTGGCAGAGCGAAACCTCTCCATACGTCCCCGATCCCAGAAGGCTCTCCACCCGGTACATGGAGGAGGCTGACTGGATCAGGTCTCCAGGTCTCAGAGTAGAATGCATCATAAATACAAGTAGAGTACAAGTACAGGTACTACAAACAGCAGGAGTACAAGTACAAGTAACGAAAAGTAGGAGCTGTGCAAATGTGTGTTCACTGTTCGGGAAGCAGAGAAAAGTGAGAAAACTGAGGCACACTTACAGAAATGTTCACTTTATTACACGCTACAGCGCCATGGCAACCTGCTGCGCTTTGATTGGCTGCTGGGTTTTGTTATCGATGGAACAGATTATGTAATAGTTCTGTAATTATAATTTGAAAATAAACAGAATTCGTGTCCATGTTATGTTTTATGTTTTATTATTAATGTTGATATTTGGACAAAAATACTGAAAAATAAATGTTGTGTTAAAGACCGCAACCTATCAAACTTTTAAACAAACAAATCAGCAACTTTACATACTTCCAGTAGTGAGTGTAGTTGTTGTTGTAGTCATGATGTTTTTATTTTGTTATTGTAGTATGTTTCATTCTTCTTTCTGATGTATGTCACCTGTAAGCACTAAACACTGACTGGTGCCTGTAGCTGACATGGACGTCCTGTGGGCTCCTGACATGGTGCACATGTTACATATAAACACTGTTAGACAAGTTACTTTTAAACTGTAATACATTATTTATGACTTATTACTGTCATTTCAAAGTAAGTTGTTACATTACAATATTACTGTATTTAAAATGTAAGGCATTACATTTACTGTTGCAGCACTTTTAAGTTACTTTCACCAAAATAACCGCAAAGATGCTGAACTTTTGCGCCTATGGCGCCTATGGACTGAACCAGAGCTGAACCAGGACTGAACCAGGTCTAAACCAGAAATAACCAGGTCTAAACCAGGACTAAACCAGGACCAAACCAGGACTAATCTTGGACTAATCAGTACAACCCTGAGTGTTTCACTGTGTGCATCTATAATGAAGAGAGTGACACACAGACAGAGAGAAAGACAGACAGGATCACACGCAGGAGAGAGGGAAGAAAGAGAGAAAGGGGAGAGGGGGAACGGAGAGAGAGGGAGAGGGAACAGAGAGAGAGGGGAGATTATGAGAGAGGGAAAAGAGACGAGATGAGAGGGAGAAGAGACAGAAAGAGAATGAGAGGGGGAAAAGAGAGCGAGAGAATGATAGGAGGAAGAGAGAAGATGAGAGGAGGAAGAGAGAGAGATGAGGATGAGAGGGAGAAAAGAGAGAGAAGAAGAGGGGGAAGAGACAAAAAGAGGATGAGAGGGGGAACAGAGAGAGAAGATGAGTGAGGGAAGACAGAGAGTGAGAGGGAGAAGAGAGAGAGAGAATGAGAGGAGGAAGAGAGAGAGATGAGGATGAGGGGGGAGAAGAACATAACAAAAAATACTAGTGGCAGTAATTTTAAAGAAATGTTTTGAATATTAAGAATTTTATATGATGATAAAAACACTACATTTTGGAACAGTTTAGTGTAATGCATCTGAGCTTTTTGGACAAACGTCTGTATTATTGACTCAGTCTGCACACTCACTGTAGGTAAACTAACCACAGCCGCCTGGGGACGACTGACAGAGGCTTGGCTGCCAAATGTGCCAATCTGCACCAATGGCCTCTCCTTGTTGAGAACAAAATCACACCATGTTTTCTTTTTTAAATGTTAATGAATGTTTATTAATATTTCAGAATATTGCCAGCTCTGGTGAGTATGGAGGGTACTGGTCTTTGGACTGGAGCTTCTTCTCCGTTTGGGAGCAGAATTCACAGAAGTGTCTCTGGGTCTCTTTCTAAACTCACTGCTCACTGGTGACCCCTGGGTGGCCTGCGGAACCTGGTGTTCCTGAGGTGCTAAGTGGCTCAGAGGAGCCTGGTGGGTGCTCATCTTGAGGCTTGAACTTTTGCTCCTTTTGGTAGGAGTGCTCACTGAAGAGTCTCTAGGTCTCTTTCTAGCCTCCTTGGTGACTGGTGACACCTGGGGGGCTTGTGGAGCCTGGTGGTCCTGGGGTGCCAAGTGGCTCAGGGGAGTCTGGTGGTGTTGACAAGCCTGGTGGGTGCTGGTCTTAGGACTGGAGCTCCTGGTCTTAGGGCTTGAACTCCTGCGCCTTTTGGTAGCAGTGCTCACTGAAGAGTCTCGAGGTCTCTTTCTAACCTCCTTGGTGACTGGTGACACCTGGGGGGCTTGTGGAGCCTGGAGGCACTTCTGAGTCTGGCTACACTGGTGAGTCTGGTGGGTGCTGCTCTTGGGGCTGGAGTTCCTGCTCCTTTTGGTAGCCGTGCTCACAGAAGTGTCTCTGGGTGTCTTATTCTTCTCTTGGGAGCTGCTCTTTTCGTGGCCTTTTCCCACGCTTCTCTTTTTGTGTGGAGATTCCTGCTCCTCACGTTTGCGTTTAAGAGCAGTGTTTGTGAGGCTGCCGGTGTGGGGGCTGAGTGGGTGAGGCTCTGAGGCTCCCCACTCTCCTTTGCCTGACTGATGTTGGGTATGCTGGTTTTGAAGAAGGGATGTTCCAGCACCTCCTCGGCGCAGATTCTGGTCTTTGGATTGAGGTCCAACATGCGTGTGAGGAGATGCACAAAGTCCACCCAGTCGTGTGGGTCTGAGGGGTTAGAGGACAGTGGGCCGCGGGGGTCTCTCTCATGAATCCGGTCCAGTTTTGTGATCTTGTGAGCGGAATCCAAAGGGCCAAGTTTATATTTCCACTTGCCTCTGTGCTTCGACTGTTTGTAGAACATTGTGGTGAACAGGCCCTTGTCCTGACAGGACTTGGGTGGGTGCCCCACAATCTCCACTACGAGTTTCATCAGCTCCTGCTCATTTTTTGCCGGAAAGAGAGGAACACCCAGGAACATTTCAGCAGCAATGCAGCCCACTGACCACATATCTATGGCTCTATCGACAGGAGCCCGGAGGAGACACTCCGGAGCTCTGTACCTGAGCGTCTGCCTTTCCACTCTCTGGTCGGCCTCTTTCTCAAAACATGCGAGGCCAAAGTCGATGACTTTGATTCGCACTGGCTGCCTCGCATGATCTATCATCATGATATTGTCCGGTTTTAGGTCACAGTGCATAATACCTACATACTGTAGGAACAGGAGAGCTCCTGTAATCTGGATGAGGATAGATCGGATTTCCATCTTCCTCAGACTCCTAAGAGGACTCTGTTTGAGGAACTGGTACAGACTAATGTCCAGTTTCTCGAATTCATGGAAGAAGTGTCCACAGGATACAAAGGAGTCAAGCCACTGTACAATGTAAAAATTGTGTGCGCCCCGTGCAGCCAGAGTCTTGAGGATCCTCAGTTCTTCTTGGCCACACTCCAGGGCATCTGGGCCTTTCATGACTTTGAGCGCCACAGACCGATTGGTGAAAAGATTGTGGCAGAGCGAAACCTCTCCATACGTCCCCGATCCCAGAAGGCTCTCCACCCGGTACATGGAGGAGGCTGACTGGATCAGGTCTCCAGGTCTCAGAGTAGAATGCATCATAAATACAAGTAGAGTACAAGTACAGGTACTACAAACAGCAGGAGTACAAGTACAAGTAACGAAAAGTAGGAGCTGTGCAAATGTGTGTTCACTGTTCGGGAAGCAGAGAAAAGTGAGAAAACTGAGGCACACTTACAGAAATGTTCACTTTATTACACGCTACAGCGCCATGGCAACCTGCTGCGCTTTGATTGGCTGCTGGGTTTTGTTATCGATGGAACAGATTATGTAATAGTTCTGTAATTATAATTTGAAAATAAACAGAATTCGTGTCCATGTTATGTTTTATGTTTTATTATTAATGTTGATATTTGGACAAAAATACTGAAAAAAAATGTTGTGTTAAAGACCGCAACCTATCAAACTTTTAAACAAACAAATCAGCAACTTTACATACTTCCAGTAGTGAGTGTAGTTGTTGTTGTAGTCATGATGTTTTTATTTTGTTATTGTAGTATGTTTCATTCTTCTTTCTGATGTATGTCACCTGTAAGCACTAAACACTGACTGGTGCCTGTAGCTGACATGGACGTCCTGTGGGCTCCTGACATGGTGCACATGTTACATATAAACACTGTTAGACAAGTTACTTTTAAACTGTAATACATTATTTATGACTTATTACTGTCATTTCAAAGTAAGTTGTTACATTACAATATTACTGTATTTAAAATGTAAGGCATTACATTTACTGTTGCAGCACTTTTAAGTTACTTTCACCAAAATAACCGCAAAGATGCTGAACTTTTGCGCCTATGGCGCCTATGGACTGAACCAGAGCTGAACCAGGACTGAACCAGGTCTAAACCAGAAATAAACCAGGTCTAAACCAGGACTAAACCAGGACCAAACCAGGACTAATCTTGGACTAATCAGTACAACCCTGAGTGTTTCACTGTGTGCATCTATAATGAAGAGAGTGACACACAGACAGAGAGAAAGACAGACAGGATCACACGCAGGAGAGAGGGAAGAAAGAGAGAAAGGGGAGAGGGGGAACGGAGAGAGAGGGAGAGGGAACAGAGAGAGAGGGGAGATTATGAGAGAGGGAAAAGAGACGAGATGAGAGGGAGAAGAGACAGAAAGAGAATGAGAGGGGGAAAAGAGAGCGAGAGAATGATAGGAGGAAGAGAGAAGATGAGAGGAGGAAGAGAGAGAGATGAGGATGAGAGGGAGAAAAGAGAGAGAAGAAGAGGGGGAAGAGACAAAAAGAGGATGAGAGGGGGAACAGAGAGAGAAGATGAGTGAGGGAAGACAGAGAGTGAGAGGGAGAAGAGAGAGAGAGAATGAGAGGAGGAAGAGAGAGAGATGAGGATGAGGGGGGAGAAGAACATAACAAAAAATACTAGTGGCAGTAATTTTAAAGAAATGTTTTGAATATTAAGAATTTTATATGATGATAAAAACACTACATTTTGGAACAGTTTAGTGTAATGCATCTGAGCTTTTTGGACAAACGTCTGTATTATTGACTCAGTCTGCACACTCACTGTAGGTAAACTAACCACAGCCGCCTGGGGACGACTGACAGAGGCTTGGCTGCCAAATGTGCCAATCTGCACCAATGGCCTCTCCTTGTTGAGAACAAAATCACACCATGTTTTCTTTTTTAAATGTTAATGAATGTTTATTAATATTTCAGAATATTGCCAGCTCTGGTGAGTATGGAGGGTACTGGTCTTTGGACTGGAGCTTCTTCTCCGTTTGGGAGCAGAATTCACAGAAGTGTCTCTGGGTCTCTTTCTAAACTCACTGCTCACTGGTGACCCCTGGGTGGCCTGCGGAACCTGGTGTTCCTGAGGTGCTACGTGGCTCAGAGGAGCCTGGTGGGTGCTCATCTTGAGGCTTGAACTTTTGCTCCTTTTGGTAGCAGTGCTCACTGAAGAGTCTCTAGGTCTCTTTCTAGCCTCCTTGGTGACTGGTGACACCTGGGGGGCTTGTGGAGCCTGGTGGTCCTGGGGTGCCAAGTGGCTCAGGGGAGTCTGGTGGTGTTGACAAGCCTGGTGGGTGCTGGTCTTAGGACTGGAGCTCCTGGTCTTAGGGCTTGAACTCCTGCGCCTTTTGGTAGCAGTGCTCACTGAAGAGTCTCGAGGTCTCTTTCTAACCTCCTTGGTGACTGGTGACACCTGGGGGGCTTGTGGAGCCTGGAGGCACTTCTGAGTCTGGCTACACTGGTGAGTCTGGTGGGTGCTGCTCTTGGGGCTGGAGTTCCTGCTCCTTTTGGTAGCCGTGCTCACAGAAGTGTCTCTGGGTGTCTTATTCTTCTCTTGGGAGCTGCTCTTTTCGTGGCCTTTTCCCACGCTTCTCTTTTTGTGTGGAGATTCCTGCTCCTCACGTTTGCGTTTAAGAGCAGATGTTTGTGAGGCTGCCGGTGTGGGGGCTGAGTGGGTGAGGCTCTGAGGCTCCCCACTCTGCTCTTGCCTGACTGATGTTGGGTATGCTGCTTTTTGAAGAAGGGGTGTTTCAGCACCTCCTTGGCGCAGATTCTGGTCTTTGGATTGAGGTCCAACATGCGTGTGAGGAGATGCACAAAGTCCACCCAGTCGTGTGGGTCTGAGGGGTTAGAGGACAGTGGGCCGCGGGGGTCTCTCTCATGAATCCGGTCCAGTTTTGTGATCTTGTGAGCGGAATCCAAAGGGCCAAGTTTATATTTCCACTTGCCTCTGTGCTTCGACTGTTTGTAGAACATTGTGGTGAACAGGCCCTTGTCCTGACAGGACTTGGGTGGGTGCCCCACAATCTCCACTACTAGTTTCAGCATCTCCTGCTCATGTTTGGCCGGAAAGAGAGGAACACCCAGGAACATTTCAGCAGCAATGCAGCCCACTGACCACATATCTATGGCTCTATCGACAGGAGCCCGGAGGAGACACTCCGGAGCTCTGTACCTGAGCGTCTGCCTTTCCACTCTCTGGTCGGCCTCTTTCTCAAAACATGCGAGGCCAAAGTCGATGACTTTGATTCGCACTGGCTGCCTCGCATGATCTATCATCATGATATTGTCCGGTTTTAGGTCACAGTGCATAATACCTACATACTGTAGGAACAGGAGAGCTCCTGTAATCTGGATGAGGATAGATCGGATTTCCATCTTCCTCAGACTCCTAAGAGGACTCTGTTTGAGGAACTGGTACAGACTAATGTCCAGTTTCTCGAATTCATGGAAGAAGTGTCCACAGGATACAAAGGAGTCAAGCCACTGTACAATGTAAAAATTGTGTGCGCCCCGTGCAGCCAGAGTCTTGAGGATCCTCAGTTCTTCTTGGCCACACTCCAGGGCATCTGGGCCTTTCATGACTTTGAGCGCCACAGACCGATTGGTGAAAAGATTGTGGCAGAGCGAAACCTCTCCATACGTCCCCGATCCCAGAAGGCTCTCCACCCGGTACATGGAGGAGGCTGACTGGATCAGGTCTCCAGGTCTCAGAGTAGAATGCATCATAAATACAAGTAGAGTACAAGTACAGGTACTACAAACAGCAGGAGTACAAGTACAAGTAACGAAAAGTAGGAGCTGTGCAAATGTGTGTTCACTGTTCGGGAAGCAGAGAAAAGTGAGAAAACTGAGGCACACTTACAGAAATGTTCACTTTATTACACGCTACAGCGCCATGGCAACCTGCTGCGCTTTGATTGGCTGCTGGGTTTTGTTATCGATGGAACAGATTATGTAATAGTTCTGTAATTATAATTTGAAAATAAACAGAATTCGTGTCCATGTTATGTTTTATGTTTTATTATTAATGTTGATATTTGGACAAAAATACTGAAAAAAAATGTTGTGTTAAAGACCGCAACCTATCAAACTTTTAAACAAACAAATCAGCAACTTTACATACTTCCAGTAGTGAGTGTAGTTGTTGTTGTAGTCATGATGTTTTTATTTTGTTATTGTACTATGTTTCATTCTTCTTTCTGATGTATGTCACCTGTAAGCACTAAACACTGACTGGTGCCTGTAGCTGACATGGACGTCCTGTGGGCTCCTGACATGGTGCACATGTTACATATAAACACTGTTAGACAAGTTACTTTTAAACTGTAATACATTATTTATGACTTATTACTGTCATTTCAAAGTAAGTTGTTACATTACAATATTACTGTATTTAAAATGTAAGGCATTACATTTACTGTTGCAGCACTTTTAAGTTACTTTCACCAAAATAACCGCGAAGATGCTGAACTTTTGCGCCTATGGCGCCTATGGACTGAACCAGAGCTGAACCAGGACTGAACCAGGTCTAAACCAGAAATAAACCAGGTCTAAACCAGGACTAAACCAGGACCAAACCAGGACTAATCTTGGACTAGAATTTGGAATCTAGGACCACCCATGAGAGAACCCCGAGTATGTGAAACAGGATGTCTGCAAAGCGCGATCGGGCGTCAGCCGCGTTTAGCTCCGTGGAGCTTGTTGTTCTGCGCTGGTCCTTTCGCCTGCGGTTACCCGATGGTCTATGCGGGTGCGTGTCTGGCGTTTCATTACTGCTGATATCGCGGTGATTTTAGCGAATCTGTGTAAAGAAAAATGAAAAACCCACCACTTCAATCCAGGTTAAAAAAGCATTGTAACACGCGTTACTGACATTGTTACCGAGTAAAATATTTTTTTTTTCCTGTAATGCCACATTACTGCATTACAGCAAGAAGGAAAGCATTACAGTAATTTGTTGCTTTTATAATGCGTTACTCCCAACACTGCATATTAATGTCCAAACAGTGTGCTTATACCTATGTGATTCTCTTGTGAAGAATCCATTACTGTTTTATTTTTGTATTTACTGGGAAGTAAAAACATATTCAGGAGAGATGGGTCAAAACACAATTCTCACAAAACGAGATTAGGTCCATGATCTTAGCCAGGCTGGCACCACCTAGTGCCTCCACTCAGTTTCACTTCTCTCCAGCGACTAGGTCAGGAATCTGAAGACACTAGACAGTTTGCAAGAACCCTAGAAGTGCGAGTCCGGGCACCAGCATATCAGCAAAGAGCCGTACATTCTGTGTTGGCAACAATTCCCGAAATCAAGGATTTAAAGCCGGAACAAAGAGAAAGTTTGGTGAATTTTATCAAGGGGAAAGACGTTATTGCCCTTCTTCCTACGGGATTTGGGAAAAACTTAATTATACCAGTTAGCCCCATTAGCGGTGCATTACACCAAATAGCAGTGATTGGTTAAATAAAAAACGTACGCACCTACCGTCGAGCGAATGAATTCTAAGACTGCAAGGTCAGACGGTTTCTTCAAAGTGAAACCGGCTGATGAATCAGGCTAACGAGACAAGGCAAGGTTTCCACATAATCTATCATTTGTGTAACTTTTCTGCTGAAATGCTTTTCTTCATGGAGATGTTATTGCTTGGAATGTTTCACAGTATGGCATTAAACCATTCTATCTTCATAGAGACCAAACCAGACCAAGTTACAGGTCAGATCTGTGGAAAAACAACCCCACTCACAGTCAGAATGTTTGTATTTCTAGGTATTTTTGAGCTATAAAACCACTTGTAATTGAATAAAGGTGAGGTCCACCATCTGTTTAACTCCATGTTGTTTTTTCCTAAAATGTTCTACAGCATGGCATTTAATTTAATTCATCACCAGACCAAGTTACAGGTCAGATCTGTGGAGACGTGGACTCGCTCACAGACATAATGCATTTTTATGGTAGTTTTGAAAAATAAAAACACCTGTAGTTGAATTAATACAAGATATATATATATATATATATATATATATATATATATATATATATATATATATATATATATATATATATATATATATATGTTTAATGCCAGACTGTTTAATGCCAGACTGTGGAACATCTCAGGTAAAGCAATAACATCACCATGGAGACAAGCAGATGACGGACAGTCCACAAGAAACGTTACACAGTGCATCTTTTTTATCAGCACTTGATGCACACAACTTCATGACTTATTAGGTGCACTATGTACTTACATTTTTGTTTGGGGGTCCGTCATCTGCTTGTTTCTATGGAGATGCTGTGCCTGGAATGTTCCACAATGTGATATTAAACAGCTCTGCCTTACATTTATTCAATTACAGGTGGTTTTATAGCTCAAAAACACCTAGAAAAACAGAGAGTCTGACTGTGAGTGGAGTCGCCTCTCCACAGATCTGACCTGTAACTTGGTCTGGTTTGGTCTCCATGAACATAAAAAGGTTTAAAGCCATACTGTGAAACATTCCAGACAAAGCCTCTACCAGAAAAAGTTACACAATGCACCGTTAAGCTTTCATTTGTGAGTTTTTTAGGAGTTTTGTGATTTCAACTATTTGCATTTGTCAACCCGTAGTTTTCCGATTTGCTTTCCAGTCTGCAGTACTGTCTCCGTGTACCCCTAAAGTATCATATAGTACAGTACACAGCCGGTTTCCATTACTTTAGCCTGGCCCAGTCCAGACCACAAACCCCCATGTCTCCTCCCCCGGCCCCTCCCATCTCCACCACAAGTTTCCCAGAAAAGAACAGCATCTCATTAAAAACACTTCAATGACCTTCATCGAGCAGTACTCTGAGCAGAGCTGGGTAGAGTAGACCAAAATTGTACTTAAGTAAGAGTAACGGTACCTCAAAATAATAATGTGAAGTAAAAGTATAAAGTAGTGGTCCAAGAAATTGCTCAAGTTAGAGTAAAAAAAATACTTGGGAAAAGTACTAGTACATGGAGAAAAATCCCGCACACCGTCTTACTTGCAAATAGTGAGATTTATTAGGACAAACCGTGCAACGTTTCGGCACTAGGCCTACGTCAGGCAAATGAAAAGTACTAGTCAAATAAGAGTAACTCTTTGGATGTAATATCTTTAATAACTTTAAAGGGCCTGTATTATTATTGTTTCCTCACCACAAACATAATTAGATTTGTGTTTTGTTTCTTTCACACATGTTTAACACACAAACCCTGCATATAAAGGCTTCTTTTAAACAGAAAACACGTGTTTGAAATAAAACTAACCTTGCATCGCATGAATCGTTGCATGTTGAGGGACTATTTTCTCATATATCAGTCCGCCGCTGCCAATACAAGTATAACGTGCTGTTGCTGCTCAGACATAAATCCTTCAAATGCAAGGTTGGTTTCACTTCTAAAATTATTCTATTGACACTAGGGATGGGCATTCGATTAAATTTTCTCAATCGATCGTTGGGAGAATTAACGATTGATTACCGATTAATCATTAACGTTTTTATATTAAAATTTATCATCACTATTATTACTATCTGCACTACTAATCTGCATAGATAAATTCAACTTTACGACATATAAACTGTAACCACTCTAGAGCCACATCAACCCGTTTGAGATTATAAACTTTGTGCAACTCTCACAGAAACGAAACTTAAAACCACATGGCTAATTTGCATAAACTAAGCGAAGGAAAAAAAAACACCTTGTGCGGTGATGCAACACGACTCAGTGGAATACAGGTTAGTGTGACCATATTTGCATTTGTCAAAACCAGGACACCGTACGAGGGGTGGGAGGTGGGGACTCGTCATCAACATTGCGCTATTCTCACCTGGCAAAACTTTTTCAGTGTCCTTGTGAATTTTTTCCCACTGGACACCGAAACATATGTGCTGCTTTATATACTGTGCACATGGCCTCCCACTTGTCCCGAACGCAACGGAAAGCGTGGAATTTCTTGTACAAGTCATCGATAAATACGCATTTGCGCTTCGGCACGTTGCAGGCTGACTGACTGTTTGTGTCTACTTGCTCCTTCTGAGTGCAGAGAGACACATGTACGGACCCGCTTGTCCCCGGACACGGACGTTTGGTCTCGACTGATCATCTCTAATCGACATACACATTTACATCGACAGTCTGGTGGTATAATTGTTTTGCTTTGGTTGTTTTGTGGAGTGGGTAAGACTGTTTTTAGTGGCAGGATAACTATGGCCATTGACATGCACTAGCCTAGCACCAGCGACCTCTGCAAATACAAGGACTGGATGGAATATTTTAAAAAGTTTCTCCACACGTCTCCAACACTCTGACTCACTAGGAAATGAGGTTCTATGTCCAAAATTCCGAACTGTCCCTTTAAACATATCTATATTTCTTCAATCACAGGTTTAAATACAGAAAATAAATAAACGTTTCTAACTCCATGGTGACAGAAGCAGAAGGCATCATAGGCCAAATTACAAGTCAGATCCGTGGAGAGATGTGCCCACTTATAGTAAGAAGGTCTGTTTTTCAAGGTACTTTTGATCAATTAAAAGAAATGGCGATGGCGACTGTGAAACATTCCAGGCAAAGTAATCACATCTCCATGAAGACAAGCATACTGCCTTCAGAAAAGATGCATAGTAGATCTTTAATTTAGGTCCATCTATATCTCTCTATCTCCCTCTTTTTCTCTCTATCTTCATCTATTTTCCTCCCTCCATCAGACCACATAAGAGCAGGTTCATGGTCTCAAACACACACTCCTCTTTGTGTCTTTATTTGGGGCGTCGTGTAGAATGAGAGCCGTCTTTCGTGCACAGATATGCGGCTTATCACGTCCATCTCGGAGGCTCCCACACAGGGGCTGGGGCCACACTGCAAAAAAAAAAAAAAAAAAAGGATGTTCTATGCGTTCAAATGACTTGGATTCAGCACATTCATCTTATAATCGATACACTGCACTATAGACACTCAACTCAACTCTGAGCTGAGTTTTGCACGTGATCAATCTTGAACGGCTCTCACTGAAAGAGATCAGGAGAAGTGCAACATCATGACAAATATTTGAAGGTGATTGGTCGAAATGTCACAACAGTGGAACAAAACAAAACATTAAACTTTAGTTAAATCCAGTTGATCCCTGTCCACAAATGCACAAAGCTCTGACCTTCTGCATGTTTTTCACTTCTAAATATTCTGTATTGAGGCTAAAATAGATTGAAGTTCATCTGTCGGCATTTGTTTTGGATCGTTTGGAAGTTTTACCTTTGACTGCTGCACAAACCTCAGTCCTGTGATTTTTCCGCCCATCCAATTAACTGTACAGTAGGTGCATGCCAAGCTGGATTCTCATGAGTCTGTGAACTCACAAATATTCTGAGTATCCCTGTTACTGTGCGAGGTCATGTATTTGTGCCAAGCGAGTGACACTTTTTGATGTATAAATTCATTTAAATACCTTTTTGGTTGGTTCTCTTTTCTCAGAGTGAAAATCAGCAGGTATATTTCCATCCATCCATCAATGTTTTTGTCGCTTATCCGGGGCCGGGTCACGAGGGCAGCAGTCTAAGCAGGGACTCCCGGACTTCCTTCACCCCCAACACTTCCTACAGTTCCTTCAGGGGGACCCCGAGGAGTTCCCAGGCCAGCCCAGAGACATATCCAGCGTGTCCTGGGTCTTCCCTGGGACCTCCTTGCGATGAAACATGCCCGGAATACCTCCGGATGAAGGCGTTCAGGAGGCATCCAGAACAGATGCGCGAGCCAGTTGTATTTGTCATGTAAATATGTATCTCGTGTCTTTCTTGTCTGATTAAAAATGGAAATGGAAATAAAGCAAGTTTCTAATTGAATTGTTTTGGTTTTAATAGAAATTTAAATCAAAAACAAAATAAATACATTTTGTAATCTATATTAAGTTGGACAACACCACTAAAAATACAGACATATTGTGAAGTGTTCTAAGGTCATGTCTCTCATGTTTTTAGAGTGCAGTATCTGGGCCGGTGCAGATGTGCACAGATATGGATCACATGAGTCCAGAGTGGAGCTCACCTCCCTGTGTCCTACACCTCTGACCTGTCTTCACTCAACACCTGCATATACCTCTTCTTCTATGTGTCCTGTAATAAGCACGTGCTCTTTCTCACTTGTTTTTGAGTAACTTTGACCTCATTCTTTCACTCTGTTTCATGTCACTATGCTCATTTTGCTTTTATTATAATACATTTATATTTTAAAGATGTAGTATGTCACTGTTTTGTAGAGGGTCTGTCACCATTGCTTTGCCTTAAATATTCCACAGTATGACATTATACTTATCTATCTCCATGGAGACACACAGACCAAGCGACCAGTCAGATCCATGGAGCGTGTTTTTCAAGATTTTTATTCTATTTAAAAGTGTACGTTTTATACAATTTTTTCCCAAAGACTAGGTCGCAACCCTCAGGTGGATCGCAAGAGATTTTTGGGAGTCGCCTTGTCACGATCTGCATGTAGGTCTGTGATATACGGTTCTACAGATTATTTTGTTCCAGTATTGTTGGTTCAATTGAATGCTGAAAAGAAAAAGAAATGAGCTACATTTAATGTCCAAATATTCGACTTATGGATCCTTTTATCGCTGATTCAATTATCGTTTTTCATTGTTTAAAACGTGAGTAATACTAATTGTTCAGAGAGACACTATCACTCAGTCAATAAAATATCCTATTTAATGTTCAATAATGGTCAAATCCACCTTTATTTTGTGATTTATGAATAATAACTATTGACTTGGGTCATGAAGGTTTGTGATTTTTAAAATATGGGTCCCCAGAAAAAAACAAATTGTTCACTAAAACTTGTGTGAAGAATCCCGAGTCGTCCAGGTAGAATCCATGGCGAGGAGAAAATTCAGTTTGTTGGCTTCAGTTCAGAACTGAAGAAGCAGCTTGGATGAGCTGTGAAACATCTTCAACCTTCAACCAAACTTTTGTCCAGTCGACAAACTGAATTTTCTCCTTGCCATTCACTAAAAACTGTGACATGCAATACTTTGGAACAGACAAGATCACATCACATCTCCATGTATCTCCTTGTGTCTGCTGTAAACAGTAAATGGTAAATGGTCATTTTTATTTACATTTTTGCAGCACTTTTCCATCTTCAAGGCTCTCAATGCTCAAAGCTCTTTATATCATCAGAACCACTCACCCATATTCATTCGTGTACGCAGACTCTGAGGGAGAGGTGGTGTAAGTGTCTTGCCCAAGGACACAACGACAGCATTCATCTGTGGGAGCTGGAATCACACCGCAAACCTGCTCATGATGTTTATGTTGAGAGCAGGATTGGACCTACCAACCTTCAGATCAGTGAACAAATGCTCTACCAACTGAGCTGCTGTTGTCTACAAAATAAAATAATCAGTGACACACATGGATCATGATGTTAAAATTTTAATCAAAAACAACTTAATAAAAGAGTTCTGCATTAGAACTTTTGAGTAAATATATTTTGTCTCTAATGTTGTAAGTAACTGTATAAAGTGTTCAAAATCTAAAGTTTCTGTTTGATTTAGTCAGAATAGTTTCTCTTGGCTGTAGGGACAGTGTTGCTGAGTGGTTACATCAGCTCTGGTCTTATCTCTCCTCCTCTTCATGTTCTTTATGTTCTTCTGGCTCTTGATCTATGAACAGAGAAGACCTTGTCCCAGAAAACAGACCACTTCACCAACAACTATCTGCATTCAAGCCCGAGAGATGAGACTGAACGCAGCACGCACCATTCAAACTCAAACGTGATTAATCGAAAAATAGTTCGACACTCTCCATTTGCATTAAAGAACAAATATTATGCATTACTTGTGTTGTTATTCAAATTTACACATGCTCTTGAGTACAATCATTCAATCATCTTCAGTGCTCCCCATACTCTGATCTGGTGCAGTTTGCCATCTACTGGCAGCAGAGGGAATTACCAAAGCCAAAACAATTAAACTGTGTAATGAGAAACATGTCTGGATGTGTGAATGTAAGCACACAGCAGTCAAGAACGCAATGTGATGCTTAAAACAAGTCTGGTGATTATTTATGGACTTAAAACTGGGCAGAGTCCTGAAAATTTGAAATGGCGTTTCGGGGAGGCTCAGAGGCAAAAGACTTTTTACAGAAACCAGCGTGAATGAAGCTAAATACAACTCCATGTATGTCTGTGTAATCCTACATTTGTCCAGGGTCCATAGAAAAAGAAAAAGTTTTTAGAGTGAAGTTTCGCAGCTCATCCAAGACGTTTTTTCAGTTCTGGTCAGATTGCTGGTGGACACAGACTTATATCTGTGTAAAAAGAGGAGCACTTGTCCAGTTAATGAAGCATTTTATTTTTCTTCAGCTTACTCCAGGTATGTTTTCAGTGAAAGAACACAGGTCTTTAAAAAAGAACACACAAATATATCCAAAAAGAAGACATTATTTCATTTAGGGAACGTTATAACAGTTATGTTATATTATGGTTAATATTGCATAACTTAGTTAAAAACTTTAAAAGTCCTATAGCTGCTAGGGGTGTAATGGAACACAAAAATCAAGGTCATCATTTTTGTCACAGTATGGGAACAAAATCAATCAATCAAACTTTATATAAAAAGTGCTTTACATACAAAAATGTAATACAAAGTGTGTTACAGTGATTAAAAACAATCCCACATTTCCTTCCACCCACCAACCCTCACACCTGCTCGACCCCACAAAACCAAACAACCCAGACACACACTAAAATGAACATGCTAAAATACATAAAACCGCACACAGTAAAATGTGAAACCATTTGCTTGTTGTTTTTGGGTGTGTTTATTAGACCAACATTATACAAACAGGAAAATAAAATAAACACAAAGTGCTGCTTGGTAATAATAATAAATTAAATTAAATATTCTCAAATAAACAACAAATGTATGAAACATTATAAAAAATAAATTCCTTGTAAACAGTAAACAAAACTTTTCAAAAAGTAAAGTGCAGCACTGACAGTTCAAGGATGAAGTTTTGCTCAATCTTCATATTTTTGGCCAGAAAAAATCATGTGTCCACATTGTCTGCAGTAAGAGCAGGGGTGGGGGTGGAGACTCCGTGCTGGCGACAGGCGAAAGTGAGGACTGGGGTGCGACAACTGTAGTTTTGCGATGATTCATGTGGTTCGGAGGGATGTAGTCAAGACGGCCGCCTTAACTATAAAGTGTTGCGGGAAACACTGTCACCCCAATCACAGACAAGTTCCCTCATGAATATTAAAGAGCAGAGTCTGCCGTGTAGCTGCACATACTACATGTAAACACACACAAATTGTGCAAACTCACTCATGCACAGCCCTGCACCGAACCAAACGTCCTTTACTATAATGGTTCGGCACAAATACATGTACCGCTACACTTCTAATATCTACCATATATCAGCATCCTGGAAGAATTGTAGTTTGAGTCATTCTTACAAATCTATTCTGTTCTACTAATACTTCACATGCTGATAGACTTGACAGATTAGTTTTGAGATTTTAGCTACTGTTTTTTCAAAGCTGGTTAATAAAATATTGCAGTCAAAATATCTAACACAAACCTACATAATGAGACTACACACTACTGACCCGCCCACCGCAGCTGATGGGTCAAATCCCGCTTTAACCCTTGGAACAATTTAAATCAAAGTCCCGGCTTAGGTCCGGCCTTTTGTTAGCGACACATGCCAGCTCCAAAGTCCAACAACACCAGCACAATTATACGCATAAAAAGTGGGAATTTCTACAACTTATCCCCGACAGCTAATATTACAAACACGGGCTTAGTGATCAGAGACGCCCGAGCTCTGGTATTTTGATTTGAGAGCTGGACAGCGAGGGTCAGATGGAGGCACAGGGTCGTTGGTTCTGGTTTAATCCTCATAGGCCTAAACAGTTGTTCTACAGATATAAAGCAAATCAGAGTGTGAAAAACAGCTGCTGCAAAAGCCCATAGAACAAGAGGAATGTGAAGATCTGAAAGGCCATACTTGGAGTATTTTATAACGAATACAATTTGAAGTTCATAAAAAATATTTAGCCCTCACTTTGCAAGTTGTTTTTTTCCGAACTATTGGAAAAAGTAGGTCTAGTCTTTATTTAAATGCAAATTAAGTTATAGTTTTGCAAAGCTGAGTAGAGTTGACAAAAATTGTACTACTATTTTGCTTAAAAATAAGATTATTCAAGTTTTACCAAGTATTTTCAGTAATAGAATTGCTGTAATTGAATAAGTACATAATATTTTTAATGCCAAATCATGGAACATTACAATATTATTATTGTTATTTTGCTATTCATTTTCAATTTTTTTTATTACTTTTTATATTTTTACTCTTTTTTATTATATTATATTGTGATGTGCGAGCTACTGTGTCCAAATATTTTCCTTTGTGGATCAGTAAAGTTTGTCTAAGGGCCTGTTTACATTAGTTTTTTTGTGGGTAAAAACGATATTAAATATTTTATCGAAAGTGCGATTCGATTAGACCAGACATGTCATATTTAGGCCCGGGGGCCAAATTTGTCCTGCGATATAATTATATTTGGCCTGTGAGATCATATCAAATGTGTATTAGAGCTGGTCCACCGGCTACAGATAGACTACAGAGACATTATTTATTTAAAATGTTGTTATTCTTTTATATTATGCTCAGTTCAATGTTTAAGCAAAACTATTATGAAACATTTATTTTAATAAGAAAAGGTTTAACATTACATATCTCTAAAGAAGAGAAAACATGCAGATGTTGTTGAAATTTTTCAATAAATATTTAATTTGGCCCACTACTTAGTCCCAGTTTTTAATTTTGATCCTCTGACACCTGTTTTACACAGTGACAGCGTTTTTGGGGCTTAAAACACAAAAATCTGAAACCACTGTCAAGAGTGGGAAAGTTGAATACGCTCCGCCGTAGCGTTTCCGTCTACACTGCCCAAGACGCAAAACTCTGGTCAGATCTGCTCACGTCGCGGACGTGTTTACGTCACATACATCACCACCTAGAGTCACCACCGAGCTGCATGGCATGTATACCCAAATGAATTCCACACACTTTTGTGTCACCGTATGCACGCTGATTTCCTCCTGAAAACACTCATCTAAACGTGGAATAAAAAGTGAAGACGCAGCACCACTTTTGCGTCTTCTGGTCAGACCGTCATCATATAAACATAGCCTAAGTCTAAGTCTAATTCCATACAACGCAATAACATCCCCATGGAGGCAAAGCAGGTACCAGAAATGTTACACAGTGTACCTTTAAAAAAACACAAAAAAAGTAATTATCATAACTTACTTTCAAGGTATTTCTCAGCAATAAAAGTTCTGTAAAACATGTTTAATGTCCAGACATTGCCATAACATATCCAAAGAGACAAAGCAGACACAAGAAAAGTTACGTAGTGTAGCTTTAAAAACAAAGAAGAGGAGAAAAAGTAATTAGCGTAACTTTAACAAACAGCTTATATCCCCACAGCTTTGAATGTACACAGACACTGATACTCACTTAGCACATGCCTGTCTCCAGAGTACACACAGAGTACACACACGGAGTACACACAGACTACACACAGAGTACACACAGAGTACACACAGAGTACACAGTGCCCTGACAGCAGACCCTGGGCCTCTAATGGAGATTAAAGAGCTCCAGACGTGAATCATTGACGCTTTGATAAAGGCTCAAAGACTCGAAGAAGGGAAAAAGAAAATACAGTTTAAGCAGGTTTAGAAGTGAAGATTTTTCTATCACTTTGTAATACGAGTTGCTTTGTAAATTGTGTTGCTACATGATTCTAAGTAAAAGTACATAATGCAATAGTTCTACTCTGAAAAGCTTCTTACATTGTCAACATGAAGGTTTGGTTACTTATACTTTTAATATGGGAGGAGTGGGTAGGTGTTTTATTCAGTGTTTTTATTATTTTTAGCCAAAAAATAGACTAAATCTTTGCTTTTTTGTTTTTGTGGTTGTGTTTAATGCACTAAAAACTGAGGAATAAGGCTTCTTCCTGCTCATTTAGATGGAAATGTTGTTCCTTTGGCTATAATATTCTAGCCTGATTCATCAACTGGTTTCACTTTGTGGAAACCGTCTGACCTCACAGCATTAGGATTCATTCACTCGATGGTAGGCGGGTACTTTTTAAATTTAACCAATCGCTGCTATTTGGTCGTGATGTGTGTAATGTGCCGGAATGCTCAGTAGTGTCTAAGTAATCGCCAGCACAACAGCAAACAAAGCAGAGAGTGAAAATCCTTGATCTCGGGAATCGTTGCCAACACAGAATGTCTGTCTTCATCTATATCCGTCTCGACCGCTTTGTTTACTGTTGTGCTGTACCACAAAAGGGACCCAGACAGACGCTTAAAGTTTAAAGTCATGGTTTCACAGCTCTTCACTGATTGGCCGGTGCACAGTCTACAACTTCCAGGGTTTTTGCAAACCGTCTAGTGTATTTCGATTCCTGACCTATTCGCTGGAGAGAAATTAAATTGAGCCAGACTGACTAATAATATTCCACAGTTTGTCAAAAAACAAATCTGTCTCTATGGTGAATGTTCCAAAGTGTGGCCTTAACTTTCTATTTTCATGGAATTATGCAGGAGATGTGCCGCCTCCATAAAGTTACATACTGAACCTTTCATTAAGATGCTATGGGTTAGGAGTTAGAGTATTAATCAAACATTTTTAAACTACTAACTGTGACTCATTTTTAATAAACAATTTGTTCATTAAATCTGTCCTCGGGCTAATTAAAGGTCCAGCTACATTCTACCTTTCGTTCAGCAGAAATGGACAATTCCAGGTCTGAAAATATCCAAATGTGTTTTCGTTTGAGACAAGAACCCAGCCTAAATATGAAGGATTTGTGTGATAAACGTGTGTGAATGAAACAAAACACAACTCCAGATCAGTTTGTGATGAAGAAACAACATTGTAACAGCTCAGAAAATAGTGTAATATGCCGTTGTAAGTGTAGTTCTTCATGTTATCGTTGTTAGTAGTGAGTGTAAGAGACGGCGGGCCCTCTGCAGCTCGTCACTGACGCCTCTCCTCTGCGCTGAGCTCAAACATGTGCGGAGGTGCTGCTGATCGGACCCTTCAGCCTCAGACTCTGCACACAAATATTTGAAGAGTTGAATCCATCACACTTCTGACAGAAAAGGGAGGAAGCGCTCGTGTTTGTCCAGCTCCGAGGTGGAGGGGAAACCCGGAGCCATTCATCTGTGAGCTCATGGAGTCAATGATTAGTGCACGGCTCAGGTCCGCTCGAGTCTGGTCTTATCTTGAACTGAAACCACAAAGGATGTAAACAGAGACGGGAACAACTCAGCTACATTTACTTGAGTAACTTTTTAAAGAAATGGTTTTCAGAGTACTTTTCTAACAGCATACTTTTACTCCTACAGGCCCCCAAGACCAAGACAAGACCAAGACCTCTGAGAGTCGAGACTGAGACAAGACCGAGACTTTTAAAGGTTGAGACTAATACAAGACCAAGACCTCTGAGAGTCGAGAACCGAGACAAGACCAAGACTTTTAAAGGTTGAGACCAAGACAAACCAAGAAAAAAACGAGACTTTTAATGGTCAAGGCTGAAACAAGACCGAGACCTCTGAGAGTAGAGACCGCAACGAGACCGAGACAAGACGGAGACTTTTAAAGGTTGAGACCGAGACCAGACCAAAACCTCTGAGAGTTGAGACAGAGACAAGACTAAGACTTTTAAAGGACAAGACCGAGACTTTTAAAGGTCGAGAACGAGACAAGACTGAGACTTTAAAAGTCAAGACCGAGACAAGACCAAGACCTCTGAGAGTCGAGACCTAGAAAAGGCAGAGACGTTTAAAGGTCGAGAAAGAGACGAGACCGAGACGTCTGAGAGTTGAGACTGAGACAAGACCGAAACTTTTAATGGTCGAGAACAAGACCTCTGAAGTCAAAACCGAGACTTTTAAAGGTTGAGACCGAGACAAGATCAAGACCTCTGAGAGTTGAGACCGAGACAAGACAGAGACTTTTAAAGGTCAAGACCGAGGCAAGACCGAGACTTTTAAAGGGTAAGACCAAGACAAGACCTAGACTTTTAAAGATCAAGACCAAAACAAGATCGAGACCTCTGAGAGTCCAGACCGAGACAAGACTGAGACCTCTGAGAGTCCAGACCGAGACAAGACAGAGACTTTTAAAGGTCAAGACCGAGACAAGACCGAGACCACAGCCCATCGAGACCAAATCAAGACCAGCTTTGTCATTTCCAACATTTATTTGTATTTTACAGTTATTTTGGCAGACTTATATTCGTGGTTTCCATTTAATCAGATCAAATGGAAATATTTTTCCATTTGATCTGATTAATGTTCATTTAAGCTTAAAATAGGCCAAGCAAAGTGTACTGCACTTAAACATAAACTCTGTGTCCCTTTTTGGGACCCTTACCCACCATTCACTTCAAAGTTAATCAAGTGGGTTTTCTCAAGTTCATAACATTTACAGTTATATTATCTGACAGGTTTTGCAGTGATATTTAGCAGCCTCTGAACATTTACCAGCCGTAGTGAAATATGTTCACACTCGTCAAGTGCCCGAGACAAGGCCGAGATCAGGCGCCATCAAAACCAAGACAAGGCCGAGTCCAAATGCACTTGAATCCGAGACGAAACCAAGACCATAAAAAAGTGGTCTCAAGGCCGGTCTCAAGACCAGAACTGGTCTGGAGTACCACAACACTAGTAAACTGTCACATTTTTGTACACCTTCAAGGCACACAAAGTTCTTTACATCAAGGAACACCTCACCCCATTCACAAACACACAAACACAGTGTCTTGCCCAACGACACAACAACAGTAGTCATCTGTGGGTGTTGGAATGGGACCATATGAACCACTGTCTTTCAGATCAGCGAACAAACACTAACACCAACTGAGCTACTGTCCCTCATTACTTGTCTATCTTTTATCTTCTGGTTAAGGGTCTAACTTTGTGTGTGTGAGACACTAGTTTAGTTTAATTCTGTTTTGCATCTGTTTAGTTGCCACTCGATCCTGTTTGTAGGTTTATGTGAGTTTTGTTTGTTTGTGTCCCTTAGTTTGTCACTTGTTTTTTATAGACCGCTGTGACCCACAAAACTCGTTACATGTTAACCCTGTTGTTTTGTTTCTTACTTAAGGATATTTTGTGTGTTTATGTGTGTATTTTTTTTTTTTTCTGTTACATTCCTATTTAACTTGATAATTAAATTACTACTTAATTTATACCATTTTCCATCTTGTTTTTTGTTACCTCCCTGACCCTCGCCGAGCTGTGTCCTAACACCCTGGAACGACATTAAACATATCCATCCAGTATTCATTAATTACAGGTGTTTCTATTGCTCAAAAATACAATAATTCTCTCTGTGAAAGGGCCGACTCTCCACAGATCTGACCTGTAACGTAGCCTGTAGCTGTCACCCTTGAGATAGAAAGGTTTAATCTCTCCAGTGGAACAAAAACAACTCCAGGTGACGGACCCTCCACCAGAAAAGTTGCGTAGTTGCTCTTACGTGAGTAGGACTTGAGTAGTACTTTTCCCAAATACTTTCTGACTCTTGATTATATAGTTGGGCCGCTCGCAGAATCACCGATAAGTGAAGTAATGATCAGGTGCTCTTCAGAGATACTAAGTGAGCAGATAAAGTCGAAAGTGAAAGAAGAGATCTGAGACACTCCGATATGCTTAGTTATTTTTTAATTTTAAAAGCTAATGTAGTTGTAGTAGTAGTAGAAGTAGTAGTAGAAGTAGTAGTAGTAGTAGTACAGTAACAGTACTATTGTCCTTGTCATGTGGGGTCAGATTTTAAACCAGATGCCCTCCATTAAGTGCTCCCTCACATCTGTGCTCTTTTGAAGTTCAAGTTGTTTTTGTGACATTTTCTTCAGACTTCAGCGCTTTGTAACACGATCCACGACAGGGTCAGGGGCACAGAGACGAGGAGAGGGGGAGGAAAGGAGAGAGGGAGGGGGAGAGGGAGAGAGGGAGACAGTGAGAAGAGGCGAGGGGAGAGGAGAGGGAGGGGAGATAAGAAGGAGAGACAGAAAGGGGAGAGAGGAGAGATAAAGAGAGAGAGAGAGACAGGGAGATATGACGGAGGAGAGAGAGGGAGAAAGAAAGAAAGAGAGAGGGAGATATGAGCGAGGGAAGAAAGAAACAGAGATAGAGAGAGGGAGATATGAGGGAGAGAGAGAGAAAGAGAGGTGTTGAGGGTGAGATGAGAGGGCGAGAGAAGTAGAGGAGAGGAGAGGGAGAGACAAAAAGTGGAGGCAGAAAGGAGAGGAGAGACCAAAAAGGGGGAGAGAGAGAAAGAGAGAGGGGGGAATATGAGGTTGAGGAGAGAAAGAAAGAAAGAGAGAAAGAGAGAGGAAGATATAAAGGAGGGGAGAGAGAGAATGAGACAGAGAGAGAGAAAGATAGAGGGAGATATGAAGGAGGAGAGAGAAAGAAAGAGACAGAGAGAGAAAGAAAGAGGGAGATATGAAGTAGGAGAGAGAGAGAAAGAAAGAGACAGAGAGAGAAAGAAAGAGGGAGATATGAAGGAGGAGAGAGAAAGAAAGAGACAGAGAGAGAGAGAGAGAAAGAGAGGGAGAGATATAAAGGAGGAGAAAGAAAGAGAGAGAGATGTGAAGGAGGGGAGAGAGAGAATGAGACAGAGAGAGAGGGAGATAGAGGGTGATATGAATGAGAGGAGAAAGAGACAAAGAGAGGGAGATATGAAAGGAGGAGAGAGAAAGAAAGAGACAGAGAGAGAAAGAAAGAGGGAGATATGAAGGAGGAGAGAGAAAGAAAGAGACAGAGAGAGAGAGAAAGAAAAGGAGGGAGATATGAAGGAGGAGAGAGAAAGAAAGAGACAGAGAGAGAAAGAAAGAGGAGATATGAAGTAGGAGAGAGAGAGAAAGAAAGAGACAGAGAGAGAGAGAAAGAGGGAGATATGAAGGAGGAGAGAGAAAGAAAGAGACAGAGAGAGAGAGAGAGAAAGAGAGGGAGAGATATAAAGGAGGAGAAAGAAAGAAAGAGAGAGAGAGAGATGTGAAGGAGGGGAGAGAGAGAATGAGACAGAGAGAGGGAGAAAGAAAGAGAGAGAGGGAGATATGAGCGAGAGAAGAAAGAGACAGAGATAGAGAGACAGATGAAGGAGAGGAGAGAAAGAAACAGAGATAGAGAAAAAGAGGGGGAGTTATGAAGGAGACGAGAGAGAGAACAAGACAGAGAGAGAGAAAGAGAGAATTAGATCTGAAGGAAAGGAGAGAGAAAGGGAGATCTGAAGGAAAGGAGAGGAGAGAGGGGTTGGCATGGGGAGAGGTTTTTTGGGTGGTCTGATACAAAATGATGAGGAATGTTTGCTTTTCCCAGATTGAAGAGTCAGGACCCTAATCTCACAGAAAGCAGCGCTTAAGCATCAACTATTGTTCTTACAAATAAAATACTCGGGGAATTCCAGCGCTTCAATGATCAGACTGTTCTTTTCAACGTCAAAGGTCCCGTATTACGTAAAACTAACTCTTGTGAGCTTTAAGTCATGTTATAATATGTTACCTCATCAAAAACAAACCTGGAGTCCTGTTTTGTTTCATTCACATGTTTGAGTAATCCTGCATTATTCATCTGTCTACATCTCCAAAGCTCAAAATGCTCTGTTACACCTTGTGATGTCATGTGCAGTTTTCAAGTTAACAGCTCCTTTTACCCTTTGTTCAGTAGGAATGGATAATTCCAGGGCTGAAATCATCCAAATGATTCTAGTGAAGGTGTACGGAGTTTGAAACACAATGGAGCACATCCTGTATCACCACATGACATCATAAAGTTGAGCAGAGTGTTTTCTGTTTGAGAAGAACTCGAAAATATGCCGTTTTTGTGTGTTAAACGTGAAAAAAATAAAATAAAAAATACAACTCCAGGTTTGTTTGTGATGAAGAAGCAACATTATAATGATCAGAAAATAAGTATTAATAAGTAAATAAGAGTATTATGGGTACACCTGGCCAAGAGGCACCTCCACGGACACAATAAAACAGATGAATTATGAAAAACATTATAATTGTCAAATGTTTAAAATCTGTCAAATAACACCTGCACATTTCATTTTTACTCTCAAGTTTTGTCTCGTTCCTTGTGTCTCCTGTCCAAGTCCAGCTGCAGCCAATGTACTGACCATAGACTGTAAAGAAGTGGAGTAAAGTGTTCAGCTCCAGTCAAATGAAGCTCACCGAGACTAGTGATTATAGGAGTGAATTTGGAGCTGAGTTCCATATTGGGAATACCAAGCGAGAGTATCTTACAGTAGAAACCAAAGAACTAATCAGGCTCACACCACTGGTTTAGCAGGTTGTATAGAGGATTTTTTAAGGGAAGAGAAATACAGCGACAGTCCTTCTGCATGCATGACACTCCCCCCATCCTCCACAGCTCCCTCAGTAGAAACACCTCCTCCCGTCTTACTCTAGAAATCACGCTTGTTTACAGCCAGTGCACGTTCAGAATTGCTGTTGAAGTGACCTGTCTAGAAGTAATTTAGCGGCCGATGCATCAGTTTTTAGACCCTTTGTCTGCTTCAGTCGCGCCATTTCTGGAAGGAATCTCCAAGAACCACCTCAGTTTGGCTTTGCTCCTCTTCCACTTCTCTTCTTCTTTCGGCGACCTCAAAACCAGACTTTCTTTGGCTGCAAACTGGTCATGGATTCTCGTCCACCATCGCAACAAAGTTTGTGCGAAATGCGAGGAAGCTACAGTTTAAAAAAGCCTCTAAGAACCGCTGCATAAACCACATAATCCCCACACGCTGGCAAGTCAGTTACACTAGGGAGTTTGATTGACAACCTAACAGCCAATAGAAAATGAGGTAGCCTCATTATCTATTGGCTGATGTTTATCTGGCCTCACTATGTCCATAGTTGATAGATTTTCATTCTTTTTATTTTGGTCATCATAATTACAAAGCTGCTCTGTCTCTGTAATGGTATTTAAAATTTTCATTGACAATTTGAAACAAAAAAAAAAATCCTCCATACAACCTTTAACAACGCTGTCAGTCAAAAGTGATCTCGGTGAAAGAAGGCCCCTGATTTTTTCTTTTATTAATATTCATATCTTGATTTATGAACAAATAGTAAAATAAAAACTCCGGGATCATGTAGAGTGGGTTAATATGAACATTTTAAGACCACAATGACGAGGCTCACAGCAGCAGTTTCAATGTCAGTTTCCAATGCTCACTTCCTTTGGAACATGGTGGCAAGCAGCTATATATAGACAGTCTATATGGTTAAAGGGACAGTCCAGAATTTTGGACATAGGACCTCCTTTCCTAGTGAGCCAGAGTGTTGGAGACGTGTGGAGACACTTTTTTAAATATTCCATCCAGTCCTTGTACCGTATTTTTCAGGCTTTTAGACGCGCTCTTAAGCCTCTAACTGCATCAAAAAACGACCACGCACCCCACAATCCAGAGCGCCCCATATACGAATCCACTCGGGTGTCCCAGCACGACTTCAGTAAACTATAAAGCCGCACCACCCGCAACGCACGCAAACACACACGGAGCAGACAGCGACGAACCGAAAAAGCGAGACCAATGTGCCTTTCTGAGCCACGGCTGAGCAGCTGGGTTGCTGCGGGCACGCCAAAGGTCCCGGACAGCGCCCTCCCTACGCGCCACAGTTGAACGAGGCCCAGAGTCGCCGTGAACGTGCCAAACAGTGTCCAACTGACCCATCAAACTGTTGTGTTTCGTTTAAAGTCTGGTGCGGTTTATTTGTGAAAAAAGTTTGAAAATGGACCATTTAGGCTATTAGGCGCCTTATAATCCAGAGCGCCTCATAGCCCTTAAAATATACTATTTGCAGAGGTCGCTGGTGCTAGGCTAGTGCATGTCAATGGCCATAGTTATCCTGCCACTAAAAACAGTCTTACCCACTCCACAAAACATCTGAAGCAAATCTATTATTACACCAGACTGTCGATGTAAATGTCTGTTGAGAGAATAATTTTAGAAGTAAAACCAGCCTTGCATTTGAAAGATTTATGTCTGAGCAGCAGTGAGTTGTACTTCCTGATAGAAAGCTTGGCAGCGGCGGACTGATATATGAGAAAATAGTCCCTCAACATGCGACGATTCATGCGATGCAAGGTTAGTTTTATTTCAAATGTTATTCTGTCAACACAGACATTTACATCGACAGTCTGGTGTAATAATAGATTTTCTTCGGGTGTTTTGTGGAGTGGGTAAGACTGTTTTTAGTGGCAGGATAACTATGGCCATTGACATGCACTAGCCTAGCACCAGTGACCTCTGCAAACACAAGGACTGGATGGAATATTTAAAAAAGTTTCTCCACACGTCTCCAACACTCTCAGCTCAGTAGGAAATGAGGTCCTATGTCCAAAACTCCAAACTGTTCCTTTAATAATCTACAATATCTACATGGTTGCATTGGTTAAGTTTAGAGGTGGATGACTGTGTATTAAACTGGATGTGGAGCTACTTATCAAACTCTCCTCATGCAGCTGCAGACAGACTCTTCTCCAAACCTCTGTCTCTGTCTCTCTCTCTCTCTCTCTTTGTCCTTCTCTCATATCTGTTCCTTCTTTCTCACACATCATTAGTGCAGAGGCAGATCTTCCCTCAACACTGCAGGTTTCAAACACAGGACAGGACACTGACAAATGTGATTAAAGAAAAAAAAAAAAAACCTTGACACTTCTAATGTGTTAAAATGTCTGGATCAAACTCAATCCGAACAGCTGGGCACTTTACACATAAATGAACTTTCTCCAAGCCTGTTTACTTCTGGGAATTTTACCATTTGAATGCGTCTGTAACTTAAGGAGCTGTAGCAATTGACTTTAGAGCTTAAATGAACATCAAAAAGTGAACAGACATGTCGAAGGTCTGTAGAGATGCATTATCAAAAACAATATAATGAAAAATTAAGTCAAACAAAAGCTCAATGCTGCTACTGCAAATACAGTTATAGTATTTAGACCCTTGAAATCTCCACTGGTTTAAGATGAAGTGAGATGAAAATTCTCAACGACAACATTTTTAAGAATTCAAGAATCATGAAAAATGTATTGCCATAGCGATTAACAATTTAGAACTAAATATTATTAATAGGGACAAGGTTTCTGGGTCAGCAACACCAAACTCTGCATTTCAAACTCAGACTTTGTTCTTAAACTTCTTGTATGTGATTTTTTTTTTCCGTGTATTTGAAAATTTGCTCTGTCTTAGGTCAAAATAATTCTGTCTCTTTCTGCATCTAATTAGAGAACGTTTTACTGGTAATCAGGAAGTGCACATTAGCATGCTAGTAGCTGTTATGGCGTGATGGCATGATGCTTTGCTCTCAGAGATGTGAAAAGTGCTTAGAAACTCATCAAGGTGAATAATTATGATACTCAGAACGCACCAGGGGTCACCAAACTTTTTTTTCTCTGGGGGCCACATTATCGCTCCAGACTGTGATGGGGGCCGGGGTTGTGTCGGTCGTATAACAGAATTTTACAACCCTGACGACGGCAGATTATATTCTTTGAAAACTGCCACACTTTCTTTACATGTCAGACAAGCTGCACGGTCCTTACACTGAACAAAAAAAAAAACAATCGGTCGTTCACTGTTCTTTGAAAACTTGGCACGCTCTGTCAACTTTTCATACTTTACTTTCACTTGTCATTTTGCTGTCCTTAACTGCACTACAGAACACTGCTTGTGCGTTCACTGTCACTGTTTGATCTCGAGCTTGTCAGGTGTCACAAATTTGACAGCAAATGTAAATATGTCAAATAATTATATAAATAAATATAAATACTTCATATAAATATTATTTTTTAATTGAAAAAATCAACAAAATACAAGATGCAGACGTGTTATTATTTGCCAAAAAGTAATAGGCCATGATATTGATACGGACCCGGCTCAAAAGATCACAACAGACTAAGGAGGACACAACAGTGGTGACGTTTTAAGCCGCGTACGGGCATTTATTATAACCAACATAAACAGTAGATGGTGCTGGCGTGGTGGCTTGGTGGCGTGGCAGCGTTGCAGGCTTGGAGGATAGGGTGGAGCAGGAGGAGGGGGAGTGCACGGGCCTCACCCCGGCTTTATAGCCCCGCGGCAACCGACGGGCAGAGTCAGCAGGCAGGGCATCAGAGGGAGGCGAAGACACCTGAAGGCAGAGGAGAACAGCAGGAAAGGGCAGGGCAGAGCACAGCTTGGGCCGTCACAACAACTTTTAAGGATTGCCTCATAGGGCCAGTTCAAGTGGTGGGGGGCAGGGGAGCTGGGGGGACGGTCAAAGGGGTGTGACGGGACAGAGTCGGCCCGCGGGCCTTAGTTTGATGACCCCTGTTCTATACGGTATAGGCTATTTTCTGATCTATGTTATAATGTTGTTGAAAACTACTGATCTGACATCACAAGGTGGCACAGAGCATCTTGAGCTTTGGAGATGTAGTCAGACTAATGATAAAGAAAAACAAAACACAACTCTAGGTTTGTTTTATGATGAAGTAACAACATTATAACATGGCTATAAGCTCATAATAGTTTATTTTGCAGAATATAGGCCCTTTAACGTAAACTTTGCATTTTTAAAACAGTAAAAATCAGGTAGCGCTATTTACAATACAAATTTGAAATACCACAGCAAAACTCAGCATTTCATCTTCTCAGAATGTTTGACCCAGTTGAAAAGCTTGTACCCAGTGACTTCTGTGCCACAGATGCTGCCGGGCGGGCGCATTGTGGACAACCGAAACCCATGAAGAAGAGCTCACTTCCTGTCTGTGATGTGTTGTCGTGGTGATGGCGACCGAGCGCTTTGATCTTTAAGAGGAAACAGAGAGGATCATGGGATTGGCAGCACTCCCCACATCAAACAAAACCACAAGCGTCTCTGTCAACGACATCTGTCCCCACCATGGAAAAACACATCTACAAGTTTTACAGATTTTGTCATTTTTTAGAAGATTTATTTGAGATAGGAACAAGCGGTGAAGTAAATATATTCCAGCATCGAATAAAATCACATTTGGATCTCAATTTGTATGTTGACTTGTTTATTTAATTTGCATGCAGTTTGATTCTAAGTCCAGAGGTCGGTAGAGTATCTAAAAGTCTGACTCATGGAGAAACGTTACTTTAAAATAAAATGATGCAAGTGCAAGTACAAAGTAGTCGTCTAAGAAATTATTTGCAAGAGTAAAAAAGTATTTGGGAAAACTACTACTCAAGTAAGAGTAAGAAAACATCTGATTTATAATTTAAAGTGAATGTAATTGGAAGGCCAAGACATTAAATAATGCTGTAATATTGAACATTTGTGTTTCGTGCAGCGTTCCCTCAGATATGTCATAGTTCTTCTCATTTTAATGTCCAGAATACCAGATTTTTTGATTTTGTGTTAAAGATTAACAGCTTAAAGAGCAATTACACAAACAAAATTAAACAAAACACAACTGGGGGCAGCAGTAGCTCAGTTGGTAGAGCGTTCGTCCACTGATCTGAAGGTTGGTGGTTTGAATCCAGTTCTTGACATAAACATCACAGGTTGTGCGGTCAGATCCACTGACCCACAGGTTGGCTGATGTTATTCCAGCTCCCACAGATGAATGCTGTTGTTGTTTCCTTGGGCAAAACACTTAACCCACCTTGCCCACAGTGTCTGCGTGTACACTGGTGTGTGAGTGGTTCCTTGTTGTGAAGCACTTTGAGTGCCTTGAAGTTGGAAAAGCGCTGTAGAAAAATGTGACAACTCCAGATATGTTTGTGATGAGGAACATTATAGAAAATAAAAATAGTGTAATATGGGACATTTAAAGAGGTCAAATTACATTTCTATGAGGTATGAATTGCACATAACGTACTGTATTTAGCCATGTTACCATTTATTGTTTTGAAAATTATTCTAAAATTATTAACTTATTATATTTGCCAGAAACAACATATTAACATATCCCTTCACTCCCGTTTCAGAGCATTATTACATTACAAACACCATGCATCCCGCTCATGAAACTACTGCACGTCACATCAGGTTTGTGAAGTTGTTGTGTGTTGTTTTGTAGGGGTGTAAATGTGTTTGTGCAGTACGGGACGGTTGGTTCAATGTGGGGCTGTGCAAGAGTGAGTTCATGCAATTTGTGTGTTATATATATTCGGCGAGGGAACTCGTCTGTGATTGGGATGGCAGTGTTTCCTGCAGCGCTTTATAGTTTGAGCGACCGCCTTGACAACAATTGCCCCCCTGCCATGACTATGTCCCTCTGAACCACATGAATCTTCGCAAAACTACAATCGTCGTTCCCCGGTCCTCACTTTCGCTTTTCGCCGGCCCATGTACTGCAGACAATGTCGGACAAGTTGGGTTTTTTTGCCAAAAATATGAAGATTGAGTAAAACTTCATGTTGGAACTGTTAGTGCTGCGCTTTACTTTTTGAAAAATTTTGTTTAAGGAATTTATTTTTTATAATATTTCATACATTTGTTGCTTATTTGAGAATATTTTATTTAACTTATTAGTATCACCAAGCAGCACTTTGCATTTATTTTATTTTCCTGTTTGTATAATGTTGAAACAAATTGTTGGTTTCATAAAAATACAAATAAACAACAGTCAAATGGTTTTGCATTTTGTTCCCATACTGTACTGAAAATTAACCGAACTGTGACCTCAAAACCAAGAGTACTGTGATTTTTGTCTACTGTTACACACCTATTGTTTGCATCATGCTTTTGTATATTTATGGAGAAGTCTCGTGTGGGATTGTGGTAACATAAGTTTATAGTGCTAACTGTAAAGGAGGGTCCGAATAGGTCCCTGGAGAGATCCCTAAATTATGCAAACATACTTGGATGACATCTGAAACCTCTTCTGACATGTTTTGGTAAAATAACAACTATATAACCTAGTAGAAATCTCCAAAAAGTCCCCCCTAAAAAGTCCCCTGGCTCCATCTTGTCAGTATCACTCACAAACCTAATTTTTATAATGATCTTTTACTGTATAAACAAAATCAACTCGTGTTTATACTCCACCGGAACCGACTGACCACCAATCACAACTGTACACTATTTCACTGTATTCACCACACGCCTACATTACCCATAACCCCCTTCTACGGCCTTTCAACAGTTTACACGCAGCACAAACACTTCTTCATGTCATGTTATTGGGGCACAGCCTGCTCTGCCAAAATTGTATTTCCGAAACGTATTTTTCAATGTCCTCGCTGACCTACAACAAAGTACAAACTGAAGGGAAATTCTCAAAGTACTTTTTTATGTTTCGGTGGTCACGTCCAAATACGGAAGACTACGGTGTCACGTGAGGGC